>NC_074716.1:3285000-3445000 GCF_947242115.1 Biomphalaria glabrata
AGTAAAGATCCGTTCAGTTTTCCAAGTAGATTCTAAATTCCAATCTCATGAACGCACGAATGTTAAATGCCTTGGTAGTAATCCATTAGAAAAAAAGTGAGGGCCCTAACGTAAAGATACATCTTGAACATTGTTTTGGGATGGGGGGGGGGGAATTTTCTATATTTTGAGCTGACGTTTCGGCGGGCCGGATGGAAGTACGTCGCGGGCCGTATCTGGCCCGCGGGCCTTACTTTGGGCATCACTGGGTTAAAGGATACGTTAAATAAAACCTACTTGCGCTAACGCGATTTAATATTTCATACAAAATAAATTTTTAAAAAATTTTAAAAAAAAATGAACATAGCCTACTAAAAAAATATTAATACCAATACATTCAAAAGTAGGTCGTACAATGAAAACTGACCATAGACTCTGGGCTGGTCAAGTGCTCAGCAGTCGCAGCCACTCGGACGTGGAGGAGCTGCGTGAAATTCTTAATGTTTCCCTCCATGTCAATGACCCATGCACCAATGATGAGCTGATTGGTTTGTCTGTGCAGCAGACGATTCGCAAAAGTGGAATTATGGTCCACCATCTTGAACATCTGACAAAACAAAGATTTGTATGCCAACAATCGTTTTAATTTCTTCAAAGACTTATAGTCATAGACATCAATAGATATAGACTGGCCAAAGGAAGTAACTTCATGTAACTTGAAAACATGTACATCTATTGTTGTCGGATTTCCGAATTCTGAAAAGTTGCATGATCTTCAGTCTTAGAGATTAAACAAAACTCCACTGCTGTATAATAAAATACACACATTTTCGTTTCATAAAACTCTTTTATCGGCCAGTCTATATTTATTTATGTCTATGCTTATAGTTTTGTTTTTGTTTTGTTACATGAACAGTTATAGTGTAAAGTCTGAAGTATTGTATTATTAAATTATTTGTATTTACCCATAATAAAGTAGTAAAGTTTCCCCTTTCAGACCTTGTGGTCTATATGGCAGATGATGTAAAGGTCGTCTGATTCTTTGGCCCAGAAACCAAGCGTTTTACCGCTCAGCCACCGCGCCACCCGTAATAGTAAATATAATTTGTAAAAAAATTTTATATGATTAGTATTCAACAACGACTACCGTAGTTTTCGCTCATACAACCCGCGGGCTTTACCCCCCCCCCCTCTTGTGTGGGATATACAAAGGTGCGGAGTTTACTTTTTTTTTTTAAATTATCAACATAGCATAACGGAAACTAAGGACATACCGGTGGGTCTATATACCCTCCCCCCCCCCCTATAGTTCGCTGTGTGGTTGTGAGAGTTATATTGGAAAGTCTATAACAGCGGTTCTCAACCTTTTAAGCTCGGCGACCCCTCTTTACAATCCCACACTCTGCCGCGACCCCCCCCCCCCCACCCGCTCAGACACATAGCACTAGAAGAATAGACAAAACTATTCATTTTTTTGATGGTCTCTTGCGACACCTGGCAAATCGTCAATCGACCCCCAAGGGGGTCGTGACCCACAGGTTGAGAACCCCTGGTCTATATGAACATTTCATTATAAACCTCAAGGAAACAAAGAGTAGAGTAGAGAGTCTTGAATATTCCAGTAATCAATTGTGACAAGTCAGTAGCTAAACAAATTGGCCGATACCGGTATCTTATCTTATCTTATATAATACAGACGTTACCTCAAAAAAAGAAGATGGTTACGTCATGCATTCTGTCGTGCATATTAACCAATGACTTAAATTCTGCCAAGTCACTGGTTTTCCTGGCTAGCTCAGGCAACCCATTCCATGCTCTAATAGCACTAGGGAAGAAAGAGCATTTGTACAAATTTGTCCTAGCATATGGGACGAGGAATGTGCCTTTATCTTTGTGTCTTTTATTAAATTTTGTTTTTGTATTTGAAGATTATGGTTCAGTGTTTTATGTATGATTGCTACTTTACTTTTGAGCCTTCTGTCCTGAAGGTTTCTAAATTTAGTGATTTTACTAAAGGTGTTACCCTGGTTAAGTGTGAATATTCGTTTGTTATGAATCTCACTGCTCTATTTTGTGTCTGATCCAGTTTCTTATAAAATTTATATGATTTATATATATTTATATATTGTCAAAAGGTATAGACTTCACTGAATACATCCGCAGTCAATCTCCAGTCTCACTAATGTCACTGTCCTCGCTAGTGAAACCATCGAAACTTGTATCCTATTCACTGTCTTCACCGTCTTCTTCCAATAAATGAAGCATGTTGGCAGCAGTGGTACAGCAGTTATAAGTCACCATCATCATGGTCAGCATCAGCGTCCACAGGTCAACGACTTTTCTGTCAAAACAACATAGGCCTACTACAGACACGACGTTACTACAATAGGCTGATAGTTCACACTCTATGTATCGCTTGTTGGAACAACCGGAACACGATCGCGTCTCGAGGGACAGACGTCTGATGAGCAACAACTTTATGGACTGGTAGTTTACGTCCAGTCCCGCTTTGCACAAGCGGGGTATAATAAAAGTGCGGGTTGTACGATTTGGTTTTTACTTATTTTGTAATTTGGGCGGGGTATAAGCCAGTGGGAATGGTACGCGTATGCGGGGTATGTGCGCCGTTAAGCATGTCTTGAAGAGTTAAGGCAACTATTGTCGTAGTTGGGCCGAACACTTTTAATCATTCAACACTGGACGCCATCTTAGGCCGGAAGGGAGATGTTCACAACCAAAGACGCATAACTCACAATGACTAAGGGCTATAACTTACATGCGTATTAACATACGCAAAATACTGTAGCTGTTGTGCAGAGTAGTGGAGTCTTCAGCAATGCTTACGCATTAACAAAGAAGCTTGTAGTGGCATTTGTTCTCTCCCGCCTCGACTACTGATAGGTTGTGCTGGCGGGTATGTCAGACCACGAAGACGTCTGGCTTTAACGAATTCAGAAAAAAAACAACTCTCCATGGAGAGATATTCGCAAATCAAAATGCGATTCTGCCGCTTTTATCCTGCGTACAATTTTTTTTGTTGCTTCCCTGAGGGTGCAAGAATTGATTACATGATGACCTTACTCTTTCATTAGTTCCATTATAGTGATGAAATGATATGAACTGATCACTCTTATCTTATAAAATACAGACGTTACTTCAAAAAAAGAATATCTATATCTCTCAGAGAGCTCTGCGCACCATTGGCTCAACTTTTTCAGTCAATACTTTCTGTTCGCGGGCTTGGAGCTCGGTTTCTATTGAACTCAGACAAAACGTTTACTACATTCAGACATTCAAGAACATTCAGACATTCAAGAACATTCAGACATTCAAGAACATTCAGACATTCAAGAACATTCAGACATTCAAGAACATTCAGACATTCAAGAACATTCAGACATTCAAGAACATTCAGACATTCAAGAACATTCAGACATTCAAGAACATTCAGACATTGAAGAACATTCAGACATTTAAGAACATTCAGACATTCAAGAACATTCAGACATTCAAGAACATTCAGACATTCAAGAACATTCAGACCTGTTCAAACTTTATTTAAACTAGTTAGCTTTTTCAATCTTGTTTTGTTAAACATTTGTCATGTTTCTATAATGCCTTAATCCTACATTATCATATTTACTAACAGTGCTCTATACATTTAAATTATACTTATTCATTACCTCAAACGAATCATACATCATATAAAGTCCAGCTCCAGTACCGCCTCCAGGGGCAGTCAGGTAAGACACCATGTACAGTCTATCTGCCCACGGCATCAATGCCCCGATACCGCTTTCCGATCTCACCGGACCGCTGTCCGCCACGACGGCAAGACTCGGAAAAATTCCGTTGACCTGAAATGGAGTTCCACCGGAAGTTCTCCTCAATCGCTCATGCGTATCGGGAGAACATTTTGGCATTGAGGCTTCTGCTGACCTAGTTAGCGGCCGGGTCGGTTTAGATCGCTTGTCCAGCCGGTAAGAACTATTTACCATCTCCTGGGCACAAACTTGCGACCTATCTAGCTCAATCACACACATTGTGATGGCAAAGAGTATGATATAAATCCTTCCCATGTCAATAGCATAACTATTTGAATTTAATGTAGGCCTACATATAGTCAAGTAACTGTGATGTATAGAAAACTTAAATTCAGTTATAGATCCATAATTACATTAACACAGAGGTCTAGTTCAAACATCATTTCTACACATGCACTTTGCAAGAAGTTAGACCTTAGGCAACTTTTGTTGATAACAGCGTTCATATCGATACAAGGTGTGTGTGTGTGTGTGTGTGTGTGTGACAGTGTATGTATGTGTGTGTTTTAGAGAGAGAGAGCGAGTTTTTTGATGACGTAAGTGCTAACTAAAGCAATCAAACGTAGCCTACTCGTGGATATCTAATGCATAGATAGATAGATAGATAGATAGATAGATAGATAGATAGATAGATAGATAGATAGATAGATAGATAGATAGATAGATAGATAGATAGATAGACAGACGTACATACATACAGACAGATAGATAGACACAGACAGACAGATAGATAGATAGATAGATAGATAGATAGATAGATAGATAGATAGATAGATAGATAGATAGATAGATAGATTATTGATTCGCACCACTAAATTCTGAAAATGTATTAAAACGGGGACCTATTAGAAGTGATGGAGGTAAAAAGTTTCGAAGATAATGAGTTGTGTCCCTTTGAAGGACGATCACAATTAAAGTCTAGGCGTACATTAGCTGGTTCCACGACAATTCGTTCACTGACATTTCGTTCACCGACAAATCGTTCACGACTTTTCGTTCACGCGACTATTCGTTCACCAGACATTTCGTTCACCCGACAATTCGTTCACGCGACTATTCGCTCACTGGATAGTAACATATTGTTAATTTTATATATTTTCGTCGCGTGTTAAATTTATTTACATTAAAACTTTTGTAGCTATTATTTCCAAATGCAAAAAAAATTCTAGAGATCATGTCAATTCCGAGTTTATTTAATTTCGTTGTTGTTGTTGTTGTTAATATTTTGTTAATGAGGACAGTATGTGATACAAATTATACTTAAAATAAAAAAAAAATATAAAAAAGAGATCTTACAAGCTAGCTGAAAAATGTAAACGGGCCCTCACTTTACTATAGGTAACATTTTTACTTTCACCTTTAATATACCTTTACACCCCCCCTCTTTTTTTTTTCATCTACCGGGAATCTACCCATTCATCTGGATACTCTAGTTAACACCTAGTGGAGTGCTAGACAGACTGGCTCCTCTGGAAGTCATACAACTTTATTGGACATTGCCTATACATATGTTCAATCTGTTAACATTGAAAATATAATCTACTAGACACGAGTATAGTACTTTCCATCAAGTTTAAAAGAAGTTTTGTTTTATTTTTATTTTAGTTAACTTGTTTCTATATGTGACCACCCATTGGTAGACTAATTTGATTGCTTGGATTTCAATAACAAATTTATTGAAACAATTTTATTTTGTTGTATTGCGATAAATTATATATGTTGTATATGTAATTAGTTTTTTTTTTCTTAGATGTCTCAATTGATAAGTATTAACCTTAGATCTGTATCTAGTATGTGACGTTCAGAGTTAAACAGTGAAACCATATATTGTACCAAATCTAGTACCATTGTTAAAAATCTAAATTATCTCTCGTAAAAACACTGAAAGGATTGTGGAAAAAATACTAGTGTGTCTGAGCTAGCCAGGAAAACCAGTGACTTGGCAGAATGCATGACGCGTAGGACGTAATCATCTTCTTTTTTGAAGAAACGTCTGTATTATATAAGATAAGATTTGTTTTTGTTAATAAGATATCAATAAAATGGGTATGTTAATTAAACATCTGGACCGCTATTAACAAGATAAGCAAATATGGGTAGGTCGAACAAGACTACATGATGGACATGAGTGTAAAAGAAGGCCTACATGTTAAAAGTAAAAATGTTACCTATAGTAAAGTGAGGTCCCATTTAAATTTTTCAGCTTGCTTGTAAGATCTCTTTTTTCTTTTCAGTATAATTTTTTATCCCATACTGTCCTCGTTAACAAAATATTAACAACAAACAAACAAAAATTGACAAAGAATTTCGGATCAGGCCCGACCTCTAGCAATGTTTTGGTTTTGGAAATATCCAGTGAACGATTTGTCTGTGAACAATTTGTCTGTGAACGAATTGTTAGTGAACGATTTGTCGCGTGGACGATTTGTTGTGAACCAACTGACGGTGAACAAGTTGTCGGTGAACAAGTTGTCTGTGAGCGAATAGTCCGTGAGCGAATAGTCGCGTGAACGAATTGTTGAGTGAACGAAATGTCTGGTGAACGAATAGTCGCGTGAACGAAAAGTCGTGAACGATTTGTCGGTGAACGAAATGTCAGTGAACGAATTGTCGTGTCCCCCATTAGCTAGAGCTCAGCTTGTGTCAGAACAAAAAAAAAAATGAGCATCATCAGATCTGAAGTGGTTACTGTATCTAGCAGTCAAGGACAAACAACTCGAGAATTATCTAGATAACTATTTGTTACTGTATCTATCAGTCAAGGACAAACAACTCGAGAATTATCTAGATAACTATTAAAGTGCAAAGCATAGATCTACAGATCTAAGTTAACATTCCCGTTTTATCATTTAATGGTCATTTATATGTTCTCTCTTATGATAACTATGAAAAAAAAATAAAAAATTTTTGAAAGTAATAAATATATACATTTAGCCATGCTAATATTCAAAACTAACAGACTATAGATGTATCATTTAAAATTTTATAAAATATACAAATACAGAAAATGTCTTTAGTGGCCCCAAATGCGATATCCCCTTAAACAAGGAATAAATATGTGTATGAAACAATATAGCGCTACATAAAAATACCAAGATTGTCCATAAACTTAAAGAAAAGGGAATATATATATGAATATGTGTATGCGTGTGTATAGATATATATCCTAAATGATCCTTTTTGTATGTTAAAAGACCCTGTAACCATATCATTAAAAAAGCTAGTACTCAAAATAAAAAAAAAACAGTGATCGCCCCTTAAAATTGACAAGAGTTAAGACAATTCAAGACAGTACACAATCACGAAGGCCACGCCTTGACCTTGTGACTGTAAAGACTTTAACCAAAGTTTTGATCTACAAAGACGAGCGAGTTAGGCAGGAGAAAACGAGAGATCTCATTCGATTAAAACAGAGAATCATATCGAAATGGAACATTAGGCCGTCAAGTCAAGGAACGGAAAAAACAATGAGGAACCAGGAGCGAACACGTGAAAACCCAAGAAAAGGGAAAGAAAAGAGTAACTCCAAGAAATCAAGAACAAGGGCAGACCTTTACGTTTTATGTAAACATTGTTTTTCTTCTGTTGTTACTGTATTGAGAATCAGGCATGACCACATGATATCTAAGCAAACAATTCTTTGTATAAATTTGTACTTTTTAACAATTATGTTCATAGTAACTTTTTTCGAATATTGAAAAAATACCACCACTATCCGTATTGTGCATACCTGTGCAGTCTACATATATATTATTTCTTACTACCTTGCAAACGTTTACAGTCTGTACATATATTATTTTTCTTCTGTTTTTCTAATATTGAGCATCAACATAACTTCATATCTCAACAAGCTTCTACATCAAATTGTTACTAAATTAGTATTTAGTTTCATTGTCAAAAGTTGTAAAAAAAAAATAATAAAAAAAATTCTCCACTATCATTGTCAATATTGCGCATGCTTGTGCAGTCTACAGAGAAATAATATATTAAAGAGGGGAAGAGCAAAAATTTAAAAAGGGGGGAAAAAAAAGAAGAAGGGGGAAAATATTCAAAAAAAAAAAAGTATATATATATATACATATATATAGAGATAAAAAGATACATATAAAATAACTTTCAGTACGACTCTAATTGGTCCCTGTGACCAGCCACAGAGAAATTGTTACTGAACAGAAACTCCCGATATACTGACTCTAGCAGACAGGATTTCCACCTTGATGATGAGGAAGTAGTTTTCCAAATCTCAAGGGAGGAAATCAAAAATTGTCTTTAAAAGGGAGACAACAACAGAAACAATATAAAAGTTTAAATGCCTATGTTCGCATAAGTGTGTACACACATAGATGTGTATGCATGTTCGATGGAAGTTAATATAAAGAACTGGGGTAATGTAGCAAAGCACAAAGGAAACAACCATAAGCAATGTAGACAAAGTGGAAAAAAAAATGTGACTACGATGTTTAAAATGTTTTAATATCATTTAAGTTTCTACTTTCACTCTTTGATTGTTTCTATTTAATTACCTATTGTTGACATTCTCACCACATATATTTTAAGATTTAAATTTCAAAAATATTCATTATATGCTATTGTAAAAAAATAACTCCATATACAAAGCAATTTAAAACGTTCAAATATTATGACAACCTAATTGTAACTATATGCATTGCTATGTTTTGCAATCATTTCACTTTAAAATATAACTACTTCATTTGTACGCTTACTAGTAAAATATGCACCTTTTTTTTTATTAAAAAAAAAAAAAAAAAAAAAAAAAAAGCCCAATAAAGAGGCCAATAGCCCAAAAAAGAGGCAAAGAAAAGAGGCGAAGGCCCAAGGATTCCTAGGATGTAAACAGCTCGACAACTGAAGTCAAAAGCTAAAAAGCTGAGGTGTCCTAAAAAAAAAAAAAAAAAAAAAATATGTGTATGCGAGTGTGTATGCGTGTGTATAGATATACATCCCAAATTATCTTTTTTATATATTTAAAGACCCTGTAACCATATAATTAGAAAAGCTAGTACTCCAAAAAAAAAAAACAGTGATCGCCCCTTGAAATTGACAAAGGTTAAGACAATTCAAGACAGTATACAATCACGAAGGCCACGCCTTGACCTTGTGACTGTAGAGTAGTGTGACACTTAAACCAAAGTTTTGATCTACAAAGACGAGAGAGTAAGGCAGGAGAAAACGAGAGATCTCATCCGACTAAAACAGAGAATCATATCGAAATGGAACATTAGGCCGGCAAGTCAAGGAACGGAAACACAATAAGGAACCAGGAGCGAACACGTGAAAACCCAAGAAAAGGGAAAGAAATCAAGAACAAGGGCAGACCTTTACGTTTTATGTAAACACTGTTTTTCTTGTTGTTCCTGTATTGAGAATCAGGCATGACCACATGATATCTAAGCAAACAATTCTTTGTATAAATTTGTACTTTTTAACAATTATGTCCATAGTGACTTCTTTACAAGTATTGAAAAAATACCACCACTATCCGTATTGTGCATACCTGTGCAGTCTACATACAAATATATTATTCCTTACTACCTTGCAGACGTTTACCTTGCAGACGATTGCAGTCTGTACAGATGTTATTCTTCTTCTGTTTTCCTAATATTGAGCATCAACATAACCTCATATCTCAACAAGCTTCTACATCAAATTGTTACTAAATTAGTATTTAGTTTCATTTTTTTTTTTTTACATATGTCAAAGTTTTTTTTTTTTTTTTTTTTACATATGTCAAAGTTTTTACTATTGTTAAAAAAAAATAATTCTCCACCACCATTGTCAATATTGCGCATGCTTGTGCAGTCTACCGAGAAATTATATATTGAAGAGGGGAAGAGGAAAAATTAAAAAAGGGGGGGAAAAAAGGGGGAAAATATTCAAGAAAAAAAAAGTATATATATATATACATATATATATATATATAGATATATAGATACATATAAAATAACTTTCGATACGACTCTAATTGGTCCCTGTGACCAAAAAAAAAAATGCCACAGAGAAATTGTTTCTGAACAGAAACTCCCGATATACTGACTCTAGCAGACAGGATTTCCACCTTGATGATGAGGAAGTAGTTTTCCAAATCTCAAGGGAGGAAATCAAAAATTGTCATTAAAAGGGAGACAACAAAAGAAACAATATAAATAAACGATTAAAAACGTTTGCCTACTCCTTTTCTAACTGCATTACAAATCTTTCATCTGTAGGTACAATATTCTGCAGCGAGCATCAGAGAAATGGTGGAAACAAGTTAAAAGTACTCCTTTTATGGATTCAAAAAGTACACTATGACTCTTGTAGAATAAACTTCAAAAGTACAATAGTACCATCTGCAAAAAAATATTTGCTGCGTCCAAAGCAAAAAAAAAAATGTAATAAAAAACTAGCAAGTGAATTTTTGAGACTACCCGATGTGCTAGTTTTACAATGAGTAGGATGGTTGCCTGGTCGAGCGGTTTGCGCGCTGGACTGTCGTTTGGATTTATCGATGGTCCCGGGTTCAAACCCTGCCCGCTCCCATCCCCGTCGTCCTGCGGGAGGTTTGGACTAGGAAGTAAAACTATCTTCAACTCTGAAGGAACAGCCGAAACATGTCACACATTTTACAAACAAACAAACATTTTAGTGTTAGGCGCTTCCGCGGTGTCTACTGCAGAGAAACCAAACGGAGGTAACTCTCAACGAAATCCAACAACACCGGCGAAAGGCCGAACAATCGATAGGCCTAGAAGTTAGTCGACGCCGATGCTGAACAAGAAGTTTAATAGCAATGAAGGGAACCATCGAATGTTGGCTAACTCTCTACGTTCGTAACAAGCTTCCTGTCGTTGTCAGCAGGAGACACCGCGGGCGGAAGCGCCTAACAGTAGGCCTAAATATCGGAATTGAAATAGAAAGTTTCTCTAGAGTATAAAGATACATAATGGTTTGTATAAAGTCAATTGGGAAGACATAGCTCTAGACCGCACCAGATGGAGAGAGAGAGAGTGACCAGGAAAGCTAGGGACAGTGAAAGTACATGGGTCTCAGTCCAGGAAGAAAAACGTACAGTCCGAAAAACGGCCAGCTCCTCTACCACCGAAGCAAAAGCCACCTTAACCTGCGCTATCTGTGGACGGGGGTGTCTCTCCAAAATAGGGCTCCACAGCCACATGAGGAAGTGTGCTCTGAGATGAACCATAGTCGTTCTACGACTGAAGGAGGCCAATGAAGTCAAATAATAATTTAAAAAAAAAATGAAAACACCTCGCTATAATCAGGTCTGGATTTGAATTTAGGCATCGTAATGCTCTTAAGCTGTTAAAGAGTTAGGACCTTTATAAGTCACGTTGTCCAATGTCTTATACAACAATGCTTAAAACATTAGATCAAAACATAAAAGCTAAGGGAAACAAATGTAGACAAACAACCACATTTTTTTCAAAGAGATTTATTTATTCTTTTCAAGTAAATCAGTACATATCTATATATACACTACGGCAGTTCTCATGATGAGTCAACTTTTAGAGTTGGCAGCATCGAGTCACATTACGTTTACGTATAATGAAAGTAAGCCGTCAGTTTACAAGTGTTGTCAAATGCGGAATTTGTGTAACAATTTGCCAACACTAGACGTATCCAATGCACACTGAAGCCTTCAGGAAATGTAACAATCTGGTATGCGGACTGGTCGCCGGATGCCATCTGTAACTGTTTGAATTGCAGCCATTTCTCATACTGACTGTGTCCTGATTACAAAGAAGAAAGATTAGGTTTAATAGACTGTATTGAAATATTGGTTTGTAAAATGCTTTATAAAACTCAGTCATTGGACACTTTGTGGTCCTGTTTGCTATTGAAATCAACGGGGGGGGGGGGAATTATATAGCGCTGCTCGCGCATTCTTATGATGTATATGAAATAATGTGACTCACTAGCTGCCTCTGTGACTCACTAGCTGCCTCTGTGACTCACTAGCTCCCTCTGTAACTCACTAGCTGCCTCTGTGACTCACTAGCTGCCTCTGTAACTCACTAGCTGCCGCTGTAACTCACTTGCTACCCCTGCGAATTGCTAGCTACCCCTGTGACTCACTAGCTACCCCTGTAACTCACTAGCTGCCCCTGTGACTCACTTGCTACCCCTGTGACTCACTAGCTGCCCCTGTGACTCACTTGCTACCCCTGTGACTCACTAGCTGCCCCTGTGACTCACTTGCAACCCCTGCGAATTGCTAGCTACCCCTGTGACTCATTGACTCACTTGCTACCCCTGTAACTCACTAGCTGCCCCTGTGACTCACTTGCTACCCCTGTAACTCACTAGCTGCCTCTGTGACTCACTTGCTACCCCTGCGAATTGCTAGCTACCCCTGTGACTCACTAGCTACCCCTGTAACTCACTAGCTGCCCCTGTGACTCACTTGCTACCCCTGTGACTCACTAGCTGCCCCTGTGACTCACTTGCTACCCCTGTAACTCACTAGCTGCCCCTGTGACTCACTTGCAACCCCTGCGAATTGCTAGTTACCCCTGTGACTCATTGACTCACTTGCTACCCCTGTAACTCACTAGCTGCCTCTGTGACTCACTTGCTACCCCTGCGAATTACTAGCTACCCCTGTGACTCACTGACTCACTTGCTACCCCTGCGACTCACCTGCTGCCCCTGTGACGTCCACCTCGACTTGTATCACAGCCGATAGCACATTATCATCATGAAGAATGACATGCAATACTTTTTTATCAAAGCCAGTCATGAGAAAAGGATCAGAAATCGACCCTTTGACAACATCCTCAGTCCGCCATACAGCACCCCAGCCCTGCGAAGTATAAAGTTTAGGACATGTTACCAAAATGAAATTAGCTTTAATGATTTAGTGTTTCATGTACAAGGCTAATCTCCTTAAAATCTTAATGTGTAATTACACTCTCTCCTTCTATTGACAGACTAAAACACTCAAGTTTTAAATAGTATTGACCGATACATCTTGCACAAAATAAGCGGATTTCAAATAGGAGAAAACTGTATTCCTTTGACTAGATCTAGATTTATCCTCATTTATCCCTAGTGCTATTGTAGCATGTGGTGGGTTGGCTGAGCCAGCCAGGAAAACCAGTGACTTTGCAGAATTTAGGTTATTGGTTAATATGCATGACTAGATGCATGACGCGTGATCTTCTTGATCAAATTAGATACTTTTAAAAACAGATCTATCTTGATCTCTACCTATGTCGCTAGAAAAAAAAACTAAGAAAGTTTGCACCAGTTAGAAATAACTAACAAAAAAAAAAAATTCAATTAAAAAAAAAGCTTATCGGAGGGGAAGAATCGCTTATTACTGCCATATATTTCAAGATGACAGGGCTTAGTTCCTATCTCGCTATATTAAACTAAATTAATTAATTATCACTAATTGATTAACAATTCGTTTTTTTTAATTGATTCATGAGTTTGAGTTGAGTTTTTTGGCACATCGGCACATTTTAGGCCATGTCGTGCCCGTAATCCCTAAAAGGTTACTCCCTTCATACCATAAGAGCTAAATTGTATTTAGTTAAGTTATTTAAAAACAAGGTCTATTCACAGTTAAAATAGTAAAGGTAGTGAAAATTTAATAATTTAGTAAAAATCTTTTGTAAATATTATATGTTCACAATCTCACAGATCAAATCTTCGTAGACAACCCCACCTCCCGGACAAAGCCCAGTACCTTCCCAAGGTGGACACTATCGAACAGTGTTTTTAAGTTGTGCGCTCTAAAAAAATGTCCTCTTATATCCTGGTATGTCGGGCAATCAATGAGGATATGTTCCACGGTGAGGCGAGAGTCACAGTACTCACAAAGTGGGAACTCCTCTCTCTTCAGCACAAAAGAGTGCGTGATGTAGGTGTAGCCAATCCTAAGTCTGGACATGGTCGTGCTACCACGCCTTGTCAGACCCTTAGTTGTGGGCCGCCACCTGACATCCGCCACATTCTGTCTGAGTTTGTTGTGGGTCTCAGTTTCCCACCGATCCTGCCACTCTCGATAGGTGGCAGAGGCAACAGGGAATTCGGGTTCCTGACACCCCTTGATTTAGGGCTCTCTTTGCTTCTGTGTCTGCCGTTTCGTTTCCATCCATGCCCACATGGGCGGGGATCGGATGAAGGTGACATCCCTATGGTCAGCAGTTATTTGGTCCAAAAGCTTTAGGCTCTTATGTACCAATGGAATGAAAGCTACCATAGACCATGAATAGTTCTGCAAAATGTCAACGTGATTCAAGAATGAGAAGCGGGAGAGCTAATGTGTACAGAACTAAATAATGAGTATAACCTTTCTATAGCGCTACTTTCATGCTTACAGCATGCTCAGAGCGCTTTGGTCCAATGATTATAACCTTTCTATAGCGCTACTTTCATGCTTACAGCATGCTCAGAGCGCTTTGGTCCAATGATTATAACCTTTCTATAGCGCTACTTTCATGCTTACAGCATGCTCAGAGCTCTATGGTCCAATCTCATTTGTGGACAAGTGGTGGAGGGGGGATCTGGGAGAAGGATTTCCATGCTGCCTATGAGCCCCCTTCCAAGCCAAGCCAAGGTGTACTTAGCCTCCCGACCATGCTTCCCAGGGGGAAAACTCCATATAAATAGCCACATCTCTGAATAAGAAACATTTCTTTCCATTTTTCGATACTAAACAAAATAATTAATTACCAATAATTAATTAAATAAATGGTTAAATTTTTTTTTATTGATTTGGGTGCAATAAAAAATTGTGTAAAGTTTCAGCTTGATCCGAGATTGGCTGTCGGAGAAATAACGTGTACGAAAATTGTACCTGAAGACTGACAGACAGACAGACAGAGTTGATATAAGCTTTGTAAAACATTGTGATCAAACTAAGTAATAAGAATGAAGTCACCACCTACCTGGGGTTTGCCAAAGCTCCAGAGGTCATCGGTCTTACCAAACCATAGATTGGACTGAGACTGACCAGTGACCACATTGTTATCCATGATTGAAGATACCTAGGGAAATATGCATAGTACTTACTCACTGAATCCACTTACAGAATTCTTAAATAATTGGGTTTCAGTTAGTAATAGTATTTGAAATCAAGACAATATATGTTGATATCTCCAAAAGTAACTATAACAGATAATCTTAACTCACCTGGTTTCCTCCTAAGACGAGGAATCCTCTAAATGACGTAAAGTCTGGAATGACACGAAGATGCTGGGATATGGGGCGTATCCCCCAGGTACTTCCGGCCCAACCCAAGGGAGACAACTCATAAAACATTCCGTGCATGTCCATGAGGTATCGTTCCGTCTCTACTTCCCTGATTCTGGGCCACTCAGTCTGCCAGAGATGATCAAAGGCGTGAGAGGCTTTTGGTAGTCTGTACGTCTGCCAGTAGTTGTACTCTGTAAGATATGTTTTAAATTTAAATTCTTTTGGTCTTTACGTCTGACTATAGTTGTACTCTATAATGAAAAGAAATGATAAAAATCCACCACTAGGCTATCTTCTAATGATCTGTATGAAGTTATTCTTACAAATTGTAGAGAAAGGGTAGAGAAAGGTGTTATTTTCTTTACAAATAGTTGTGTCCTCACATTCAAAGACTAGAGATTAGAGACAGGGTTTCTGCGGCGATTGGACCCCATGATGACCTGCTAACTATCGTAGAAAAAAACGCAAGCTTAAAATCTATGGCCATATTACAAGATCTTCTGGGCTCGTAAAGACCTTCCTTCAGGGACAGTACCAGGAAAAAGAAGAAGAAGAGGCAGACAGAGATAGCATAGCGATGGGAGAACAACATTAAAGAATGGACGGGCCTGCCATTGAAAGAGGTTCTAACTAAGGTAAAAGACAGAGAGGAATGGAGAAAGACGATAGACGAGTCTTGCATGGTGCCCCAACGGTCCAATAGACTAAGGGATAGGTAAAGGTAAAAGGTGTTCCCACCTGTTTCTTCCCCCTCGTAGACTTTGAGAATCACTGACTTGCTGTCCCAACCAAGAGCGTAGATCACCTGACCAAAGTTACGACGACCGGTTACTTCCACAAAGGCTGTATCTGCTAGAATGGTCCAGTTGGTTCCAGGCCCTTTCCATTCTGCGAGTCTACCGCCATGTTGAAGTCTGGCAATGAAAAATGTTTTAAAAATGTAAATCTACTGTATTTATAATTTTATATGGATGCAATCAATGAGGAAGAGGAAAGTGGTATCACAGCCTCATTATAGCAGTGACAGGTGGTCACTAAAACAGTGTTCAGAAAACGCACGGGAAACCTCTGAGCCTAGAGACAGGAAGTCAATTGTATCATAGTCAGTTAGTTTTTCAGCTTGGTAGAATGCAAATGTGTACACCCCTCATTATTCAGGCATTAAGTTACTAATCATGACACTTGTTATTAAGTCCTGATAGAGAGCGGACCTGCTTATTAGATATCAGTTAATTGGACTTTACAAAGTTTAATTCCTTAAGAGAAAGTTAGGTTCAAACTTGGCTTATATTAAAATGTATCAGCTTGTTTAGGCAGTGGCTTATGGCTGGATCTTCATATGCAATTTATCTTATCTTATATAATACAGACGTTACTTCAAAAAAAGAAAGAAGATGATTACGTCCTACGCGTCATGCATCTAGTCATGCAAGTTAATCAGTGACTTAAATTCTGCCAAGCCACTGGTATTCCTGGCTAGCTCAGGCAATCAATTCCATGCTCTTATAGCTCTAGGGAAGAAGGAGCATTTGTACAATTTATATATATGTACAATATATATATATATATATATATATATATATATATATATCTATATATATATATATACATGGGCGTAGCCAGGATTTTTTTTCGGGGAGGGTTTGGGGGGGGGGGAAATCTCCCCCCCCTCCCCCCCCCGGCCGAAAAAAATTATATATATATATATATATATATATATATGTGTGTGTGTGTGTGTGTGTACATAATTAATCTTTATTACATACTGACCCTTTCGGAAGACGTTTATTGTTTATTGTAGACTCCCTGCCCTTGCTAGCAAGGGGGTCTGGGGGAGTTCGCAGCGCTCCCCCAGCGCGGGGCGAAGCCCCGCCACCGAGCACTATTTCTGGTATTGAAAGCCAACAAAATGCATATTCTGAGGTATCTACAGTGCATTATCTTGCTATTAAAAAGTTTTATTTCAAAAACCTAATGTGCTATTCTTACTTACTTAGACCCTCTCGCGCCGTTCGGCGCATTTTCCGGCAAGCTGTTTCCGCAACTCTTATTTTGCGTAATTCATTTTGTGTGAGAACATGTCCCGCAAAACCTCATGCGACGCTCTGTCACAACCTTACTGAGGATTCGAATCCCAGTTCGGCATATGATTTCTTTGATTTAGACCCGATCTCTATGACTGACTCCTAAAATCTGTCTTAGCCATCTTTGTTGAGACACATTTAATGATTTTCAATTTCGGCAGAAGACTATTCACACTTTATTAATGGAGCCCAAGCCACTGGTAGAAATTTGTAACCTTTCTTGTCTACGCTCTTGGAATTACATGTCTGTATTTCGCTTTAGATTTTATATCATCGAAAAGGAAAGTTTTTTCGTCAAATCATCTGTTGAGGGGTTTTAAACTAAGAAATCTCTGGAGTTTTTTGTTTTGTTTTTAATTCAAACCCCCATTTAGCTACGATCTTAGAATTTGGTGACTGTAGTTTGCTTTAAAATAATATTGAAGAGAGAGGTTTTCAACTCTAAACGCTCTGTATGGAAATTTTAAACTCAAAAACTTTAAAGAAAAAGCCATCTGGAGGAGGGGGATTTAAACTCAAAACCCCTTTGGCTACGCTCATAGATTTAATAGTGTGTAATTTGCTTTTTTTTTTTATATTGAAGAGGTACTTTTTAGCTTCAAACCCCATCTGGAGGGTGAGGGTTTTAAACTCAAAACCCCTTTGGCTACGCTCATAGAATTTTGACTGTGTAATTTGCTTTTTTTATATTGAAGATGGGGTTTATCGTAAATTTTGGAGGGGGGTTTAAAATCAAAATCTTCCTCAACTGTGCAGTTGAAATTTGGGGATTGTTGTTTGCATTTTTTTTGTTTTGTTTTATAGAAGAGGGGGATTTAACTGCAAAAACCTCTGGTAGGGGGGTTAAAATTCAAAACCCTCTGTAGGGGTTTTTTAAACTCAAAGCCCCCTGATAAGGTTTTTTTAAAATCTCAAAACCCCCTGGTAGGGGGATTTAAACTCAAAACCCCCTGGTAGAGGGTTTTTAACTCAAAACTGCCTCGGCTGTGCTGTGGTAAGTGATGATTTAGTATTAAAATCTCACCTAAAATAAACAAAATGAAAGCAAAAATCAGTCACTTATTTCCGTTTCCACCCCCCCCCCCAGGGGGTGGGATTTCATTTCGGGGGGGTTTGAACCCCAAGAACCCCCCCTGGCTACGCCCATGAATATATATATATATATATATATATATATATATATATATATATATATATATATATATATATATATATTATATATATATAATTATATATATATATATATATATATATATATATATATTATATATATATAATTATATATATATATATATATATAATATATATATATATTTATATATAATTATATACATTTATATATAATTATATATATACATATATATATATATTGTGCTTGATGAAACTTCACGTCTGCTGTATCAAGATTTACTCTGTGCATTTGATTGTCATTGCACTGTAGTGTTATGCACGACCTAGTAGTCTGAACCTCACTCGAGGATCTCGGGAAATCACTACTACACGCGCTTTAGTGCCCACGTCACGATCAGAATATATCACGTGACAGGTGTGGCTTAAAGTCACAATTTCTTATTTTTGTTAGGGATTACGCCCCTTTTACAATTTCAAGATTCTCATTAAACTTCACGCATCGCAAACATTTGTAGGGGAACCATTTGCCAGTGAACCATTTGTTTGTGAACCATTTTTCTGTGAACCATTGTGGGGAACAATTGGTCAGTGAACAACTTGTCAGTGTGCCATTTGTCGGGTGAAAGGTTGTCGTGAGCCAATTGTCGGTGAAGCAGTTGTCGGTGAATGCGTTAGTCTATGAACCAGTTGTTATTGAATCATTTGTCTATGAACCATCCTATTATCAAAGGCCGGCACTGTAATTAATAACTTTTAATCTCGTTATAGTCTATAATAAATCTAAAATAAAGTCAAATTTAGAAATAAAGAAATAGACTACTTGTTCATTCAAGTTAATTTCCTATAAATTTTTCTTATATTTATTGTGTTTATTTTGTTTCTTATCTTATATTTGTGAGATTGTTTCTTTTTACATATGTAACCTTTACCCTTTAAAATCATTCAACTCAAACGTGTTACTGGCTACCACAAGTCGCCCGTTCATGGTGTGAGAAGCCTTGAAGTGGGGCTGCTCCCCTTGCGAAGCTGGGATGTCCAGAGTCTTCACCAGATCAAACAGCTGGCTGCAGTCCAGTGTGGTGACGTCGCATTCCCACAGCGGCCCATCCATCCCCAGCATATACACCTGGTTTTGGTGATAGCAACACAAACAATGTCAGGCTAATAATATAAGATAAGATAAAATAATTTTATTGATCCAATCAAATGGAAATTCAGTTTGACTACAATTGACAACCTCAGCGTAACTACTTTACAAAAACAATATGGATGAAAATTCGAACAACATTCACTCACGAAACACATACACATTCACAACCAGCGCTTTAGGAATTGGACTTCTATGTACTTCTCGATGACGACAGCTGATCTTGTAACACTCTGACCGAAAGTGGGATAAAGGAGTTTTTAAATCTTTCTGTTTTAGTCCTAATGAAAAGGAGACGACCACTTCGTTCAGATCTTATGTAACAGTGGTTTAATGGGTGAAGGTTGTCTTTAAGAATCGTGAGTGTTTTGGAAATGCATCTTTCTTGAAAAAGCTCTTTAAGAGATGGTAGCTGTATTTGAGTGATATACGATGCTTTTTTAGTTAGTCTATTAAGTCTATGGAAGTATTACCATACCAGCAGGTGATGGCAAAGTTGATTAGACTGCTGATAGTTGCTGTGTAGAAAAGTTTGATTATTGTTTTGTCTATGTTAAATTTTCTTAGCTTTCTGAGCGGAGTCGCTGGTGAATTTTCTTGTATATGTTTTGACAGTGTTCATCCCATTGTAGTTTCTTGTTGATATTTGTACCTAGATGTTTATATTCTTGTACTTGTTCTATGGTTTGGTTGTTTATCTGAATTTCTGCAATATGGTCTTTGTTTTTTCCTAAAATCAATGCAGTGTACAATTTCAATGGAATAACTGGAATAACACGTAGAAGGGTTTGTAATATCTGACACATTTTTACGACACTGGATTCTTCAGCCATTATTACACTTTATCAATACTTCCGGTTTTGTACACCGTATACTCCAAAAAGCTTGCTATATATAGATTTGGCTCCGTGTGTGAAAATCGCCAAAAACGAAAATACATTAGGCCTGCGTATTGTTTGGTTTAGATAACCAATGGGGGCTTAACGTTTTCTATAGACTGACTATAACACGGGACAAAGGTATTATAATAATGGCAACGTCTTCGATTCCGAAGATTAAGAATGAGGGCAGTGTTTCACATGACTGCGCAAAGCCAGTTGCGACCTGCATATTTTCTCGAATCTCGTGCAGACAAAGCCGTTGTCCGCTGGCGGTCTATTTAAATTTAAGTTTTCTTTCCGTCTTCTGTGTCTGTCTTCTGTGTCTGTCTTCTTTGAGTGAAATAAATATTAAAACAGGATCAGAAACGTGGTTGCTAAGTGGTTAAGTGCTTGGCTTCCGAACCTGGGGTTATGGGTTCGAATTTCGGCGAAGGCCGGGGGTTTGGAATTTCGGGATTTTTAGGGCGTTCGCCTAACTCTCATGGGCACCTGACATTGTATGGAGAAAGTAAGTGGTTGGCCGTTGTGCTGGCTACACGACACCCTCGTTAACCCTATCATCATCTGTCCCATAAATCGCAAGGTAAAAAAAAAAGTTTGAAAAAAGCTTTACAAGTTTCTGATGTTCCTTCAGAGTTTCTAGTCCAAATCCCCCGCAGGACGACGGGAGATGGCAGCGGGGAGGGTATGAACCCAGGACCATCGAGACAACCGAACAACAGTACAACGGGAATACCGCACGACCAGGCAGCCATCCTTACAGGGGTAGCTATTTTATTAACAGCCGAGAACCGCTCACGTTATTCAGACCTGTTCATGATCTAAAAACATACTCGGCCTGTATTACTCCCTCTTATTACCGCCTCCTAAAAAACAGGAGGAGGATTAAAAAAAAATAAAGAGGGTAAAGACGTATGGACTCGTAATCCTCTGTCTTCCTAGATAAGTTCATTATTAGTTAGTAAGCTGACTTATTATGTAGGCCCCTACTATATCCATTACTTATGTTTACGTAAATAAACTAACATTGTCTTGCAACCATTTTAACTGGCCAATCATTTAGTTAAAGTCATCAAACTGGCCGTTGTTTCTTCTAATGATATCAGACTGAATATTACTTCTTCAAATAAATATAGAACTGTCCATTGTTTCTTCAAATAAATATCGAACTGACCATTGTTTCTTCAAATAAATATCGAACTGACCATTGTTTCTTCAAATAAATATCGAACTGACCATTGTTTCTTCAAATAAATATCGAACTGTCCATTGTTTCTTCTAAAAAATATCGAACTGACCATTGTTTATTCTAATAAATATCGAACTGACTATTGTTTCTTCAAATAAATATCGAACTGACCATTGTTTATTCTAATAAATATCGAACTGACCATTGTTTATTCTAATAAATATCGAACTGACCATTGTTTATTCTAATAAATATCGAACTGACCATTGTTTATTCTAATAAATATCGAACTGACCATTGTTTCTGGCTTTGTCAAGTGTTCAGCTGTTGAGGCCACTCTCACGTCCAGCAAATCTTTGAACGTCCGGACGTTACCAAACATGTCGATGACCCATGCACCAATAATAATCTGACTGGTTTGTCGATGAAGAATTCGGTTGGCAAAAGTTGACCTATGGTCAGCTATCTTGACCATCTGAGGGATGATACGATTAAAGGCACATTATATACGAATCTGTTTGAGTGTATGACTTGCATATATTGGTACACTGAGTTTTCTAGTACAGCATTAAATTATCAGCATTAAAGAAACAACATTACACAAACAGCCGAACACGTAAACAGCGAAACACGTAAACAACAGAACACGTTAAAAAACAACAACACGTAAACAGTGGAACACGTTTAAAAAATAAAATAAAAAAAAGAGCAGAACACGTAAACAGCAAAACACGTAGACAGTAAGACATAAACAGCAAAACACGAAAACAGCAAAACACGTAAACAGCAAAACACGAAAACAGCAGGACACGTAAACAGCAAGACATATAAATAGCAAGACACGTAAACAGCAGAACACGTAGACAGCAAGACATGAACAGCAAAACACGTAAACAGCAAAACACGTAAACAGCGGAATACGTAGACAGTAAGACATAAACAGCAAAACACGTAAACAGCAAGACATAAGCAGCAAAACATGAAAACAACAAAACACGTAAATAGCAAGACATAAACAGCAAAACACGTAAACAGCAAGACACGTAAACAGCAGAACACGTAAACAGCAAAACACGTAGACAGCAAGACATAAACAGCAAAACACGAAAACAGCAAAACACGTAGACAGAAAGACATAAACAGCAAAACACGTAAACAGCAAAACACGAAAACAGCAAAACACGTAAACAGCAGAACATGTAGACAGCAGAACACGTAGACAGCAAGACACGTTAAAAAAACACAGCGAACACATAATCTGTCAACAGTCTCTGTCCTTTCTTTTTTATATCGTCATGATTAGACTCGTATCCATAGACAGGCCAGCTCATTCCTTGATGCTCATTACCAACCTCTTCTTCTGTCTGTCTCACCTTTACCTGGTACTGTCCCCAACACGACACATAAGCATTCAAACACAAACTGCATATCATATAAACGGCATAGTTCATAATTAGCAATGTTACATAAATGGCAATGACACATAAATAGCAATGACACATAAATAGCAATGATATATAAATAGCAATGATACGCGAATAGCAATGACACATAAATAGCAATGACACATAAATAGCAATGACACATAAATAGCAATGACATATAAATAGCAATGACACATAAATAGCAATGATACGCAAATAGCAATGGCACATAAATAGCAATGAAAGATAAATGGCACTGACAGATAAATAGCAATGACAAATAAATAGCACTGACACATAAATAGCACTGACACATAAATAGCAATGACACAACAAATAACCAAAAAAGCAGCTGAGTGGCAAGCACGTCTAAAACAGTAATACCTCCACATTACTTAACTAACCGCTTACCTCCACATCAATTAACTAACCGCTTACCTCCACATCACTTAACTAACCGCTTACCTCCACATCACTTAACTAACCACTTACCTCCACATCATTTAACTAACAGATTACCTCCACATCACTTAACTAACAGATTACCTCCACATCACTTAACTAACAGGTTACCTCCACATCACTTAACTAACAGATTACCTCCACATCACTTAACTAACAGATTACTTCCACATCACTTAACTAACAGATTACCTCCACATCACTTAACTAACAGATTACTTTCACACCACTTAACTAACAGATTACTTTCACATCACTTAACTAACAGCTTACCTCCACATCACTTAACTAACAGATTACCTCCACATCACTTAACTAACCGCTTACCTCCACATCACTTAACTAACAGATTACCTCCACATAACTTAACTAACAGATTACCTCCACATCACTTAACTAACTGCTTACCTCCACATCACTTAACTAACAGATTACCTCCACATCACTTAACTAACAGATTACTTCCACATCACTTAACTAACAGATTACTTCCACATCACTTAACTAACAGATTACCTCCACATCACTTAACTAACAGATTACTTCCACATCACTTAACTAACAGATTACCTCCACATCACTTAACTAACCGCTTACCTCCACATCACTTAACTAACAGATTACCTCCACATCACTTAACTAACAGATTGCTTCCACATCACTTAACTAACAGCTTACCTCCACATCACTTAACTAACAGATTACTTCCACATCACTTAACTAACAGATTACCTCCACATCACTTAACTAACCGCTTACCTCCACATCACTTAACTAACAGCTTACCTCCACATCACTTAACTAACAGATTACTTCCACATCACTTAACTAACAGATTACTTCCACATCACTTAACTAACAGATTACTTCCACATCACTTAACTAACAGATTACCTCCACATCACTTAACTAACAGATTACTTCCACATCACTTAACTAACAGATTACCTCCACATCACTTAACTAACAGATTACTTCCACATCACTTAACTAACAGCTTACCTCCACATCACTTAACTAACAGATTACCTCCACATCACTTAACTAACAGATTACTTCCACATCACTTAACTAACAGATTACTTCCACATCACTTAACTAACAGATTACCTCCACATCACTTAACTAACAGATTACTTCCACATCACTTAACTAACAGCTTACCTCCACATCACTTAACTAACAGATTACCTCCACAACACTTAACTAACAATAATACCTCCACATCACTTAACTAACCGCTTACCTCCACATCACTTAACTAACAGATTACTTCCACATCACTTACCTAACAGATTACCTCCACATCACTTAACTAAAAGATTACCTCCACATCACTTAACTAACAGGTTACCTCCACATCACTTAACTAACAGATTACCTCCACATCAATTAACTAACAGATTACCTCCACATCACTTAACTAACAGATTACTTTCACACCACTTAACTAACAGATTACTTTCACATCACTTAACTAACAGCTTACCTCCACATCACTTAACTAACAGATTACCTCCACATCACTTAACTAACCGCTTACCTCCACATCACTTAACTAACAGATTACCTCCACATAACTTAACTAACAGATTACCTCCACATCACTTAACTAACTGCTTACCTCCACATCACTTAACTAACAGATTACCTCCACATCACTTAACTAACAGATTACTTTCACATCACTTAACTAACAGATTACTTCCACATCACTTAACTAACAGATTACCTCCACATCACTTAACTAACAGATTACTTCCACATCACTTAACTAACAGATTACCTCCACATCACTTAACTAACCGCTTACCTCCACATCACTTAACTAACAGATTACCTCCACATCACTTAACTAACAGATTACCTCCACATCACTTAACTAACAGATTACCTCCACATCACTTAACTAACAGGTTACCTCCACATCACTTAACTAACAGATTACCTCCACATCACTTAACTAACAGATTACTTCCACATCACTTAACTAACAGATTACCTCCACATCACTTAACTAACAGATTACTTTCACACCACTTAACTAACAGATTACTTTCACATCACTTAACTAACAGCTTACCTCCACATCACTTAACTAACCGCTTACCTCCACATCACTTAACTAACAGATTACTTTCACACCACTTAACTAACAGATTACTTTCACATCACTTAACTAACAGCTTACCTCCACATCACTTAACTAACCGCTTACCTCCACATCACTTAACTAACAGCTTACCTCCACATCACTTAACTAACCGCTTACCTCCACATCACTTAACTAACAGCTTACCTCCACATCACTTAACTAACAGATTACTTCCACATCACTTAACTAACAGATTACTTCCACATCACTTAACTAACAGATTACTTCCACATCACTTAACTAACAGATTACCTCCACATCACTTAACTAACAGATTACTTCCACATCACTTAACTAACAGATTACCTCCACATCACTTAACTAACAGATTACTTCCACATCACTTAACTAACAGCTTACCTCCACATCACTTAACTAACAGATTACCTCCACATCACTTAACTAACAGATTACTTCCACATCACTTAACTAACAGATTACTTCCACATCACTTAACTAACAGATTACCTCCACATCACTTAACTAACAGATTACTTCCACATCACTTAACTAACAGCTTACCTCCACATCACTTAACTAACAGATTACCTCCACAACACTTAACTAACAATAATACCTCCACATCACTTAACTAACCGCTTACCTCCACATCACTTAACTAACAGATTACTTCCACATCACTTACCTAACAGATTACTTCCACATCACTTAACTAACAGATTATTTCCACATCACTTAACTAACAGATTACCTCCACATCACTTAACTAACAGCTTACCTCCACATCACTTAACTAACAGATTACTTCCACATCACTTAACTAACAGATTACTTTCACATCATTTAACTAACAGCTTACCTCCACATCACTTTACTAACAGATTACCTCCACATCACTTAACTAACAGATTACCTCCACATCACTTAACTAACCGCTTACCTCCACATCACTTAACTAACAGATTACTTTCACATCACTTAACTAACAGCTTACCTCCACATCACTTAACTAACAGATTACTTCCACATCACTTAACTAACAGATTACTTTCACATCATTTAAGTAACAGCTTACCTCCACATCACTTAACTAACAGATTACCTCCACATCACTTAACTAACAGATTACCTCCACATCACTTAACTAACCGCTTACCTCCACATCACTTAACTAACAGATTACTTCCACATCACTTAACTAACAGCTTACCTCCACATCACTTAACTAACAGATTACCTCCACATCACTTAACTAACAGATTACTTCCACATCACTTAACTAACAGATTACCTCCACATCACTTAACTAACAGCTTACCTCCACATCACTTAACTAACAGATTACTTCCACATCACTTAACTAACAGCTTACCTCCACATCACTTAACTAACAGATTACCTCCACATCACTTAACTAACAGATTACCTCCACATCACTTAACTAACAGCTTACCTCCACATCACTTAACTAACAGATTACTTCCACATCACTTAACTAACAGATTACCTCCACATCACTTAACTAACAGATTACTTCCACATCACTTAACTAACAGATTACTTTCACATCACTTAACTAACAGATTACTTTCACATCACTTAACTAACAGATTACCTCCACATCACTTAACTAACCGCTTACCTCCACATCACTTAACTAACAGATTACTTTCACATCATTTAACTAACAGATTACTTTCACATCACTTAACTAACAGATTACTTTCACATCACTTAACTAACAGATTACCTCCACATCACTTAACTAACCGCTTACCTCCACATCACTTAACTAACAGATTACCTCCACATCACTTAACTAACAGATTACCTCCACATCACTTAACTAACAGATTACTTCCACATCACTTAACTAACAAATTACTTTCACATCACTTAACGAACAGATTACTTTCACATCACTTAACTAACAAATTACTTCCACATCACTTAACTAACAGATTACTTTCACATCACTTAACTAACAGATTACTTTCACATCATTTCACTAATAGATTACTTCCACATTCCTTAACTAACCAATTACTTTCACATCACTTAACTAAAAGTAAGTTATATACCGTGCCATTAGCATAGATGGTGTACAATCCAGTCCCACTGCCCGCTTTCGGCACAGACAAATAGGACACCATGTACAGTTTGTCTGCCCAGGGCATCAGGGCACCAATCCCGCACTCTGACCTCTCGGGTCCGCTGTCGGCCGTGACCGTGTACTCTGGGAAGATTCCGTTGACTTGAAATAAATTGTCTGACGACTTGACAGATGGCACTGATGTTGGAGGAGGAGGGGGCGTGGGTGGCGTGGTAGTGTTCTGCAAAGTCGTAATTCCGTTTAGCATGCAACTCAACAGCGTAAATGTTATGAAAAGAACTGGCCAGATAACTAGGTCTATTCTGGCCATGGTGGTGCAGCTGTAGATGGAATACAATAATTAATATAAATCACAAATATATATAAATATAGATCCTACATAACTATTTTAATCAAGGCATATCTAGGCCGTATTAACATATTATGATATAAGACGAATGCCTTTAAGTCCGAAGTTAAAGAACGAAAGACATTACGAAAGCATTATTTTACTGGATTGTCGCTAAGGGTCTGTTGTTTGATAAGCAATGCAGGAGCAATGGTAGGATTGTTATAATTTTTATAACTCGGACGAAGAGATATATACATTAAGGCGAAATAAAATGACAATAGCCCTTTTCATTGTATGGCTAATGAATAGATCTAGACTCTATGTTACTAGTGACCGTTTATAGTAGTAATGTATATAGTTAAAAAAAAACAACTAAACCTACATTTGAGTTAAATAAAAAGTCAACTGAAACTTTCCTATGAGGATTTCAGAAACAATCAATGGACCTCATTCACCAATCGTAAACAAACAACATTTAGTCACGTGATCTTATTGATAAAACAACGGGAAAAACTGTCACGTGACAACCATCATGAATTAAACATGAGATCGTAAATTATATAGAAGAGATAGAGCACCACGTGCTAAATGTTGTTTGTTTACGATTGATGAATGAGGTCCATTGTCAGGCTTAGGCTGTAGGACAAGGTCAAGGTTAGTCACAAGAATGTGACGTCACGCGATCAGATCACGAGCGCACTTGCACGTGCATGAGTTGGGTTACTTGACAAAATGACATGACAAAAAAAGATTGAAACATTAAATAAGAATATAAAATATAATGTCATTAGAAATGTAAAAATAAATTAAATCTATAGATGTAGAGCTATATGTACAACATTGTTTTTGCGTGTTATTTGGATTCAAAAGGTCTATTGATCGTAGATACAGAAGACGATCCATTAATTCGTATTGCTGTATATCGTTCGTAATGGACCTCATTCACCAATCGTAAACAAACAACATTTAGTCACGTGATTCTATATATATCTTCTATATAAATATAATCTTCTATACAAATTTTATAATCCATAAAAGGCTGTCACTCGCGATACGTATTTTTCACTGTTTTATCAATATTATGACGTGGCTAAATGTGTTTATTTACAATTGGTGAATGAGGTCCATTACTTGATAATGTCGACCCTGGGAAAATACTGGCCTTTATCCAGGGGGTGGGGGTTGACTACGAAGGTTTGATTTATTGATATGGCAAAGTAATTGTGAATATATAATATTTACAACAGATTTTTTTTCAATTTTTTTTTTTTTTTTCAATTTTTATCATCTGGGCTGTGAATGGAGCTTGTTTTTAATGACTTAACTGTATAAAATTTAGCTATGAAGGGGAATAAACCTTGATGGATTGTGGACACGACATGGCCTAAAGTAAAGTGTGCCGTTGTGACCAGAACGTAAAAAAAATCAAATATATTATTAGACTAAATAAAACGTTATATCAGGGTTTGAAATAACAAGCTCATATTCAAGAAAGAACGATTGACTATTAAAGATCGTCAGGAGATAGGTTATGAGCGGCATGATTATAAGTCATAGACATCAATAAATATAGACTGGCCGAAGGAAGTAACTTCATGTAACTCGAAAACATGTATAGCTATTGTATTCGGATTTCCGAATTATGAAAAATTGCATGATCTTCATTCTTAGAGATTAAAAAAAACTGCACTATATATATATAGGTGTGTGGCTGAAATAGATATGAATCATAGACATAAATAAATATAGACTGGAAAAAGGAAGTAACTTCATGTAACTTGAAAACATGTATATCTATTGTATTCGGATTTCCGAATTATGAAAAGTTGCATGATCTTCATTCTTAGAGATTAAACAAAACTACACTGCCTCCTTATTTACAATATATATAGGTGTGTATAGATATGAATACTTAACTTTTATACTGCTCATAAATGCTGTATAATAAAGTACACAAAATTGCAAGTCACAAATTTTCGTTTCATAAAACTCTTTAATCGGCCAGTCTATATTTATTTATGTCTATGGTTATAAGTATTCTAATCGTTCTCTTCTCTCAAAAGAGTTCCACTACTTCCGCCACATAGTGGCTTTGATCATAACATCATGCAATATTGACTTCCCTTTAATCAAGCAAGTAACAATAAAACTAAATACAAAACCCCCGCATTACAATAGATCTACTTATTTACATATATTATTTCATTTCTCAACAAGATTGAAGAGAGGATGGGGAACACTATAAACACTATTATGACATATCGAAAAATCAAAACGCCTTCTAAATAAACATATTTATGTATTAGATGGAATGAGGGCTTAAAGGCAACACAATGACTAAAAAAATATATTTAATTTGGGATGAAATGACCGGGGATGAAGTGACCAAAGATGAAATGACCGGGCTTGACGTGACCAGGGATGAAGTGACCAAAGATGAAATGACCGGGGATGAAGTGACCAAAGATGAAATGACTGGGGATGAAGTGACCAGGGATGAAGTGACCAAAGATGAAATGACCGGGCATGACGTGACCAGGGATGAAGTGACCAAAGATGAAATGACCGGGGATGAAGTGACCGGGCATGACGTGACCAGGGATGAAGTGACCAAAGATGAAACGCCCGGGGATGAAGTGACCAAAGATGAAATGACCGGGCATGACGTGACCGGGGATGAAGTGACCAAAGATGAAATGACCGGGGACGAAGTGACCAGGGATGAAGTGACCAAAGATGAAATGACCGGGGATGAAATCCCCACCCCCACCCCACTGAAAAAAATCCTGGCTACGCCCATGCTCCATACCAATGAGCATTTTAAAATTGCACGAGGTCATGGTCTTGAGTGTTGCATGCCAGCGTGAAGATTACATGTAGCCAAAAAGTTCGACATATTGGTAGAAACTTTCTCGTACTTGGTATTAGTTGGTATCTAAATGTGACAGACAGACTACATAAAAATAATAATGACTTTTCTCTTTCAGGGGACGCTAGAAAGATCAATTAGCTAGCTATTCAGTTTTCAATGTAGGCCTACTAGACTTAATACGAGATAAACTCCCTTTGTAGATAATTTCGGTAAGAAAAAAATTCATCATTAAAAGGGAAGCTATCCAGTCCTTCGCCAAAACGAACGGTCGCGTGATAATATTGATAAAATAACTGGGGAAAAAACTGTCATGTAATAACCATTGTTGATTAAAATTAGATCGTAATTTGTATAGAATAGATAGAGAAGCACGTGACTAAATGTTGTTTGTTTACAACTGGTGAATGAGGTCCATTACTATTGCATTCTCGTGCAAAAGGCAGGAAGTAAATCTGTGTTGCAATAAGTCAATAAGTGAAGTGTTGTCCTTATCAAATGTTCGTTAACCCTTAAAGTGCTGAGTTGTTTTACAATGAATGCATACGAAAAGAAATCACAATCTTGATGTTTAGACATAGAGGCTAAACTACCACACGCATCTTAAGGGTTAATAACTTTTGGTTTCTGTGGATGCTAAATTTTGACAACAAGCGTACGTTCTTACTTGTATATCACTCGCTGAGGACATTGAAAAGCGAAATAAACAGAATAGTAAGCTCTAGCCTCTGTGCTACACCATAACTAGACTTGAAATATAAGCTTTGGAGGTTTGTATTTAAAAAGAACACCTTGAAATATAAACAGAACCTACCTCGTCTTTTTCCTCGACTGTTTGTGAAATGCCAAAAGGTCAGATCAAGTGTACCTGTAATTACTATAATTTCAAATAGTATCTACAGAATAGTAAGCTCTAGCCTCTGTGCTACACTGTAAGCTCTAGCCTCTGTGCCACACTATAACTAGACTTGAAATATAAGCTTTGGAGGTTTGTATTTAAAGACAACACCTTGAAAATGCTTCGCGGAGACGTTTATCTTAGCACTTGGTATGTTTATTGTTTCCCAAAGTATATTATCTATCGTCAACGAACCAATAAAGTTAAAAAGGGTTAAGTCCTTGGCTTGATTTATTTTAGAGGCATTATTAAGTATCTAGGTCAAGTGTTACTCCGTAGCACTGATCGCGCTTCTCAATGGGGTCACATGAAATCACTACATTCAGGGCCGGTCCTACATATTGCGGGTCCCTATGCGAAACGGATAGCGCGGGGCCTAGTCTGGGTAGGGATTAGTATATTTAAGTGAAAATTAAGAATTTTTGTAATAAAAATAAATTCGTCATTGCATTTTATTCGTAAGTGTAAAATCACGGTCAAATTAAATTACGAGCCATCTACAATAGAAGGTAGTTTTCCAATAAAAAGCCGATAAACATTCACACCTGCCTTTTAGATTTACTTTTTTAGGAGATCAAGACAGATTTAGATCTTGAATCTATATTTACATGCCACTGACTATTACAGTAAATTAACTATTGGAACTTCCTCTTTTGGTTGTAAATTCGCCTTTTTATTTTTATTAAATGAAAGTTGACAATGCCGTTTTTTTTTAAACGCGATTAGGATTGGCGTTTTCCATATTTAATGACACCCCAAAATGATAATGTTGTCTATTTTTAATGACATTTTTATGAGTTTTCAGGATAATTTAATAATTTCAGGAGATTTTCATGACTTTTTTTTTCGTATACTTTGCAATTTCTTCTTCTTCTTATATAAAACAGACGTTACTTCAACAAAGAAGATGATTACGTCCTACACGTTATGCTAAGTCACTGGTTTTCCTGGCTCAGGCAACCCATTCCATGCTCTAATAGCGCTAGGGAAGAAGGAGCATTTGTACAAAGTTGTCCTAGCATACGGAACGAGGAGGCCATTAAAACCCTGTTATAAGTTATAATGGTTTTAATTTAATAATTTACAACCAGCGCGGGGCCTATGAAAGTGCGGGGCCCACTGCGGCCGCATACGTTGCAGTGCCCTAAGACCGGCCCTGTCTACATCGGACCACAAATCTCTAGATGTAGCTGGTGGGGGGGAGGCAAGCCCTAGGAGGTGCAACGTGTTGGTGGGGGAGGGGGGCTTTAAAATTTTTTAAAAATATTCCTTGCAGTTATCCAGATTTGAATATTAACCAGCTAAAATGACTATGTTTGGACTGACCTATGTTTTTGAAACGACAATGTTTCAACAATCAACTTTATTTCTTCGGCCGGAATTTATTTTTCTTTTGCATTCTTTTTCACGAAACAGAGCCACAGACAATATATATATATATATATATATATATATATATATATATATATATATATATATATATATATATTTAGTGGCCAGCACAACGACCAACCGCTCTTTAAGTCAGGTACCCATTAGACCCCTCAACTCAAGAAAACATTAAGAAACTGGAACAGACACATAATAGAGCAGTGAGATTCATAACAAACGAATATTCACATTTGACTAGAGTAACACCTTTAGTAAAATCACTAAATTTAGAAAGCCTTCAGGACAGAAGACTCAAAAGTAAAGTAGCAATTATACATAAAACACCGAGCCATAATCTTCAAATACAGAAACAAAATTTAATAAAAATACTCTGAAAGACACAAAGATAAAGGCACATTCTTCGTCCCATATGCTAGGACAAATTTGTACAAATACTCCTTCTTCCCTAGTGCTATTAGAGCATGGAATGGGTTGCCTGAGCTAGCCAGGAAAACCAGTGACTTGGCAGAACTTAAGTCTTTGGTTAATATGCATGACTAAATGCATGATGCGTAGGACGTAATCATCTTCTTTTTTGAAGTAACGTCTGTATTATATAAGATAAGATAAGTTGAGTGGACTCAGTGGTGCCTTAAAAATCAATGCTATGAAGAACTGTGTTGAGTGTTGGGTAAGCTTGGAACAAGATAGCAAGTGTAACAACTGATGGAGCTCGATCTTGGTTTTTTTATTATTATTATTAAAAAATATCCCAACCATAAACTCTAAACAGGAAAGTTTGCACAAAGCTGCATAAAACTTCATTATATTTTTATAGAGATTTGCGCAGTATTTGGAACTAATAAAGATAGGGGTGTTAACCTCAGGTAGTTCCGATTTAGGAACAAAGTAATCCAAAGTATCAAGTACCTTATAAAGCTAGGGGTGTTAACCTCAGGTAGTTCCGATTTAGGAACAAAGTAATCCAAAGTATCAAGTACCTTGGCATGGGCAAGGCAAATGAGAGTCTTGTTCGGGTCTCTTGATTTAGTATGCACCATTAAAGGTGCATGGTCAGCATTATCTGGTGATGCTCCACAAGGAGCATTTGTGTGTGTGTGTGTGTGTGTGTAAACTAAACAAGTATAATCACTGGTCAATGTTGACTGACTGTAATTTGTTTGTTTGTTTTGCATGTTTCGGATGTTCCTTCAGAGTTGAAGATAATTACTTCCTAGTCCAAACCTCCCGCAGGACGACGGGGGATGGGAGCGTCAAGGTTTGAACCCTAGACCATCGATAAATCTGAACGACAGCCCAGCTCGCAAACCGCACGACCAGGCTGCCATCCTTGTGACAGCAGTCAAAAGGGTAATCTACTAGGCTAGTTCCACAGTTCCGGAACATTATGCATGAGTGTAGAAAGTAAAATACTGCGCATTACGTACAACTGTATATTTGTGGGGATGTTGGGGGAAAAAAAAAACAGCAATGAAAAAAAAATCGTAAAATTGGTTTAAAAGCTAACTCTTGTTGTAATTCCTCAACGTGAAGTGTTCGAAAAAAAAAAAGAAACGTGAATATAATAATGTGTAATTATGAATATTAAAAGACATTCTACACAGTTATTATATATATATATATATATGGCCTGCCATTCCCATTTTTTTTTATGCGGCCCTCGATACAAAAATGTTGCCCACCCCTGATTTAAATGAATGAACTTGACCCTAGCCAGTAAGGGTAGATAAGTTCGTTTGTTTTAAGTATACTTGAAATGAATAGTAGTTTTATCAGGTCGTGTCCTAGATAATGACAGTAATTTTTTTTTCCTATCAGATTTATACAAGTGACCTACTTTGAAAGCAAATTCTCCCAGCGTTGTATCAGACAATAGCTAAGTGAGTTTTTTTTTTTTTTATTAACTAGTTATCAGATGTCTAATCAAATCAGAGAATCAGGTTGGTTCTTGTATTTCAGCTGAATAGAAAAGAAAAAAAACAACTTCGTCAGTCAGCGATAAGTATTTACCAATTCTCATCCAAATTAACACAAATTATTGATAGGTTAGGTAGCATTGCTATACGATATTTACTACACTTGTTTACGGATAGCCAAGAAGCAGCTATCGAAATATTACTAACGGTACGGTATTTATAGAATTAGAAAGACTAACTTCCTGTTATCAGCAGTAGACGCATTGGCTGGCTGGGACATGTTCACATATTCGACTCCCACAAGAAGTATCGTCTGCTGATCTAACAGAAGGCAGGAGGCGCTGGCTGCAGGTCGTCCACTGATGCCTGCAAGCGCGACATAAAGCTCTTCAGAATCGACACGACACGTTGGTAGAAAGAAGCACTGGATAGATCCACATGGATCGCAGGTGGCGAACACACCAGAAGTAGGAAAAGGCTGAAAGCGATGCAGTGTCTGGTGGTGGCCAATGCCCAACCCCCCCCCCCCCCCCGACCGGAGATGTGTATCAAGTATTGGCCTCTTTGGTCACATGCGAAGTTGTAAAGGGAGAAGATCATCTCCCGAGACGTCAAATAATTGCACAAAACAGAACGACCTTGTGTTACAAGCCAAAGCTACAGTAAAAATAAAAAAAAAGAAGATTATTATGCGTATATATCCTTGACCCAGAGGCGTAACTGGGGATTTGGGGGCCCGGGGCTTGATCACTTTAGTGTCCCATGCATTTCTGATATTCTACATCATGACATGAGATAATGGCATATTTAACATTTCAGACACTCACTGTGAGTCCCAGGGGTGATTTTCAAATTTGGCCCCCCCCCCCACCCCTTCCTAGCTATGCCACTGCCATAACCTACACGTGAATTAAGAAACTCCGAACTTGCACTGCTGTCACTTAGGTCAAGGTCTCATAAGCCTGACGTAAAAAATAAAAAAAGAGTTCATTATTTTGACATATGTCAATGTGGTCTAACAGTTTAATTATCATGTCTTGAAAGATTTGGATTGATTTCAAATATAAATGTGACAAACAAACAAAAATGGATTTTAAAAAAATACATCCATATAAATCACTTTTATTAACCAACATTTCAAGATCAAATTAAACATTCCACAGATTCAAACTTATTCAACATGTCACATGCTATCTTTGAAACATTTTCATTGGAGGAATTCATTAGACATTGGCATAAAAACTCTTTGACAATCTGGGAAAAGAAAGAGAGGAAAAAAAAAGGTTCACTGCTTGCTGTAATGTAATATTGTATAGATCTATGTCATATCAGTATTTAGTATTTTAATCAACAAGCTTTTCACTTTTTTGAAAATTATTTATTGCTCTTTTATACACATGGCATGAAAGAAGGGGAGATAACTTGCCTCTGCCCTGTCTAAAATTTGTTGCAGCTCAACGTTTGACCTTGTTTCCAGCTTGTCACCAAGTTTGTGGTTTATCTGGGATGTTGCAGACAAATAGACAGCAACAGATGTACGCAACAATTACAAATATATTTCAAACTAAATTTGTGATACTTATTACAAATGTCTTTTTTTTAATAAAGCTTCTATCATCTGACTGTCTGGTACAAACTTTGAATATTATCAAGTTGAAACTTTGCACAGTTACTCTAAGTCATTAAAAAAACATGAATCAATATGAAAAATTAACCTATTAGCTAATTAAATAGTCTTGATTATTTTTTTACACATAAAAATATTATTTTTTTTACAGTACTGAGATATATGGCTGTAAATCTTACAATACTGAGATATATGGCTGTAAATGTGGAATTATTCCCCTTTTAAAGTATGAGACAAGTTCTGTTTGATCAATAGTGTGATATATTTCTTTCTCAGTGTAAGAGTGTAAGTTGGTGTAGTTTTAGACCAAAGAAAAACACAGATAGTCTATTACATGGTGTAAGCACAGGCTTATCTATAGTTTGTCCATCGTGGTTCGATGATGACCACTTTCGTCTAGCTGAGGGCTTTGCACTAGGGATTTGTGTGAGACATATGTGAGTATCAGCTATGTTATAATTAAAGCAATCAAACATTGAATTTATTTCATTAAATTGTAATACCAATGCCAGAGAATCCTCCACAGAAAAAGCAAATGTGGATGGCTCCTTGTCTCCGACACATGAAAACATAAAATATTGTGAAACTGTAATAGATGTCAGTGATAGCATTTATTTCATTCATCTTTTTCACTCTTGAAACTTTTTTTTTTTTTTTAAATAATCTCTAAAAGTGACAAATTACTTAATATTTGATATTTTGGGTTTTTGGCATATCAGCACAATTGAAGGCCATGTCGTGCCCGACAAATTACTTAATGTCAGACTACACAAATCAAGCAGCAGAGAAAGTCCAACTACTTTCTATTATTTGCTTTGTTGTGTTTTAAAATGTGCCATAAGCCTGGACAAATGATATTCCCCATTGGAGGAGTGTTACTTTAATTAATTTTTATGCTAAAACAAAACCAAAAAAAAAAAAAAAAAAGTTTGATAATTGATTTTAGCCACTTTGCAGCATATGGGCACATTACTGGGCCTTAAGTAAAGGGGTCATGGGTGGCCCATGCATCATGGTCCCTCCCTTGACCTTGCTGGTGTGATCCAAAGGAACACTTCTCATTATATTTGCACCAACTCAGTTTTATGCATAAAAAAATTTATATCAGTCCAGTAAATGAACTACAAACTCTACATAAAGCATAAAAAATGAAGTTTTTAAACTGTTATAACTAAAGCGCAAGCAGTCATCAGATTATCCTGACATTACCTTAAGTTTATTTTTGACAGCGTCTCTCATTTCACTTAGAAGGACTACATCGCTGCTTCTTATGGTCACAAAATACTTAAGATCATGTGACAGTCTGACTAGATCAGGGTCTTGTGTGGTGTTACCCACAGAGATCACCAGAAGAGCACCGGATGGCATCTGAAGTTGGCAGGACGAATTTGTAAACAATCCTTTGTCTAACAATGGCAGCAATAATTCCAACACATCACACGAGCTGGCAAACTTCCTAGCTAAAGAGGTCATACTAATTAAATTAGATCACACACACACAAATACAGAAAAAAAAGCAAATAAAATATGAAAGTATTAAATAAAATGACCATATATTGTCAGAGACTGTTTACTAGCACTGACCTATGTATTTTAAGTAGAACTTAATTCGAACACAGTATTTTACTTCAACTGTGATATTAATTATTTATGAAGGTAGCACTGTGGTAAAATATTATGTATGTAAGTATCACTGTGGTTTAAAATTATTTATGAAGGTAGCACTGTATTTTAAAATTATTTATGTTGCACCAAGGATTTAATATTTTTGATGTATGATTGAATGCTAAATGTCTAAATGTTTAATGTCTAGTGGGAAAATTGCATAACATAATTTTAAATTCAACGAATGCTTGTAATTTAATTTCATATTTCATGGAATGAAGGATTATTTTATACTAATGCAAGAAAACAATGGAGTGAAAAAAAAAAGTACTTTTTTCTTGGGAGATGTAGCAATTTTTTGTGCTAATGAGGTAAAGCTAAAAAAAAACAAGGTTACAAAGATAGTTTGTGTGAAAACACAAACTCAAAAATCGGCCCCTGAAGTGGTCCAGCCAGGCAGGTAAAAAGGCAGGTATCAATATTTTCAGAAAGAACATCAGAATAAATTCTATCAAAGACAAATGACAGAGAAGAATGGAGAAAGAAGGTTGACAGATCTTGTGTGGTGCCCCAGCGGTCCAGCAGACCAAGGGATAGGTGAAAGTGAAAATGTTAAATGTGAACCTGGCCTAACTGATGTCTTATAATGAATATCGAGTTGATCTAATTGTTTTGTAAAGGGTCAATCTCTTATTCAAATCCTAAAAAAAAAAAGAAAAAAACATTTCCTTTAAAAAAAAAAAAAAAAATTCCTTTAGTTCGGTGGCACTGCAGTTCATGCGATAATATGAAAACATACTTATTAATTGTTGTTTTAAATTATGTCCAACTTATATGCATACTAAATAGATTTTTTTCTCTTAAAAACAAAGTAAACATTTTTGGGTAAATGTAGTAGTAGGACAGAACTTACATAACGTAGCAATACAAATGTAAAGAAAATAATTTTTTAACACAAAATCTAAAACCATTTGCATAAATGTGTTAAAAATATGGTAAATAGTCATCTCCCCTACTAAAGAGCCTCCCATGTTTGTTACTATTAATAGTGAATAGTTGTAAAAGTGGTGTATTTTTATCAAAAAACTGCTTGCATAAGTGATTTTTTAAAATTTGATTTTCGCTTTTAGAAAAGAAAAAAGTAGCCGTTGCATCCGAACTTAGAATGAACTAAAATATAATGATGTTGGATTTTCACTATCTTTTCTAGTTTACAAGATCTAAACAGGACAGACAGAAGGACAGATGGACAAACATTCACACAAAACTAATAGCGTCTTTTTCCCTTTCGGGGGCCGCTAAAAATGGCTTGAAATAGCTTACCTGCAGCAGCAGGTATTCCAACTGTGGTACTTAGACTACAAGATACTGTTGCAAAACTAGAAACGCTGCCCTTGACTCGCGCTTCAGCCAGCTGGTTAACACATTTGTCGACACAACCTTCATTGATGTTACCAGTAGCCTGTGATGTATCTCCAGGAGGTAACTGGTAAACAAAGTTCAAAATGTCCAAAGTTTTTGAAGTTAAGAAAACACAGATTCCTTTTTGGCATTGATTTTTAAAACTATCTGGCAAGAAATGTAAGTTTTTAAAATGTAGGACTAAGGACAAGGTCACTAGTAACTTTGGACAAGTTTTCCCCAGTACAAAAGTATTAACTGGCACATGAAATTCAAGTCTACTTTTGGATGGCAGTCTTTGTGACAATGAAAACGTGTGGACTTTAGAGATGTGTTCCTGCTGATGTTCGACGGGGTCTAGTGAACAGACAAGAACAGCAAGAGACCAATCACTGGATAAAGCAACAGAACTTTGGTTTAAAAGCCCTATATTCAATGCCCAGTGTCTGCTATAGCCATCTATTGTTGATACAATGTCACATGAGCAGCTAATGATTGGCTCTGCCTGGCCAGTTTGCTGTGTGCTGCTCAAATCTTCATGTCCTTGTTTCAAACTTGCCAGGATGTTCATCTGAACCAAAAAGGAGTCCAAGGAAGAAGATTTAGTTTTTATTTCTTTAATTTTTTCAGTGCACTGACCTATGTTGTGAAGAATATCAGAAAAAGATAGCGAACTTGCTTCAAGTGAAATATTTGGTTCTTCAGATCTGACGGAAATTTCTAACACTTTCAAGTCATTTGTTACAGCTACAACAGTATCATCTGTGGATAAAATTATTTTTCCATTTATTCTTTCAGATAAATTTTCAAACAGCAAAAAACAATATTTAACCAATTAAATATTATATAAAGATTCAATTAAAAAAATATACTACAGTGCATGGTAATGCCGAGAATGTTGCTGTCTAACACTGCTCCAATTTTTCATGCCTTACAGCAGTTTATGAAAATTGTAAACAATTAAAATAACTTCTTTGCTAAAAGCCAGTTTATCTGATCAGATAATTTTAATAATAATCCACTCCCCCCTCACAGCTGTTGTATGCCTATTAGGTACTATTCTTTAACAATAAAATTAATATACTATGCATTTATGTAGCTTTTCCAATTAAGGATCCGTTTTGACTTGTTTATGTATCAAATTAAGAAAGTATCAAATTAATGTATGTATCAAGCTTTGAACGTATCAATTTGATAAAAATGACTTAGAAATATTTTTATTGTCAAATATTTATCAAGGAACCATACATTTTAAATTCTTTTTTTTTTTCCTCAGAAATTAATAATACACATTAGTTCAATTTTAACAAATTGATTTAATTTTGACAGAGATTCAATTTTAAAATTGTTTTCACTATTTTAAAGGCAATTGAGATTCATTTAAGAAAACAATTTATAAACATATATCATGAGCACAGTGATAGTGCCATCCCTTTGATAATCAGAATATAAGTCATGATTAATGGTATCAGATATGGTAAACATCTTTATAGTTAATTTGATATTGAAAACATAAGCTTATGACAAGTGTTGCATAATTTTAAGAAAAGCATGTAATGCAAATAATATGAAAAATCTTGTAATAAATTTTAGAACTAGATCAAAACACACAGAATGAAAACATGTTTACCCTCATTTTTATGACCATCTGACAGGCAAGAAACCAAATTTGAAATTTTCACTTTCCTGAGCAGAGTTTTATTTTCTGGCACAACTGATAACTGACAGTGGCCAGGTACTTGACAAAGTTTGAGCTCACAGACCTCCACAGAGTTTTGAGTGCTATAAACCAGTTGTCTCCCTTGAACAATGCAACTCTGTACTTCAGAGGGTAATGAAAATAATAAAACAGATGGAGATGAAGTTTCTTGACCTTGAGATACAATCAAGCAGCATTCACCTAGTAGAAGAAATATATTTCAAAAGAAATAATAATAATAATAATCTTTATTCATTATCATCATAAATCTCCATTTGAGTGAGGGCTTGTGAGGCTCAAATCCTCTCTTGCTTAAGCCCTGGACAGAAACTTTGCTGTATTGGGTAGTGCATGCATGTCACCATACAGGTCGAGAATTTTTGGTTTTCCAGACCTGTTGAGACAGATCAGCAAGTCTGGGGCAGTCAAACAGATTATGAGGCACGGTTTCATGGTCATGAATTTAAATTTGATCATAGCCGTGAGAAATATGAGCCAACGGGACAGTGGCCTATCCTGCACTGTGCTATAATAGCTTGCTCAGGCCTGGACAGCCTCCACCATGGGAAAGTGCAGCCAGGGCGCCTCATGCGCTCCCAGACTCCGCAGGCTTTTTGGGACTTGTCCCAGCACTCAAACCACTTTTCCATTTCTGTTTTTTGAATTATAGCCAGAGCATGGTGGAAACTTACAGCCTGTTCGGTGGGTGGAAAATAATCTTTATTATCCGTGAGGAAATTTGTTTTAAGTTGTGCATTGCAAAAAAAAAAAACAATACATAATTAGAGCAAACAATGTGTACGATAGCACTCAAGATATACATTCATACCCCAGTTTCTCTTCAATATAACATGTGAAATTTACAACAGTAAGTTACATACTGTTAAACGATTGAATTGCCAAATGATGTTTTTAAAATTTAAAACAAACTACTGTCCTGAAGAGTTGCTTTTAATAAAACAAAGAGAAATGACATTTGCCAATTTGAATACCGTAGTTTCTAACCATTCTAAAGAATGTTGGTTTCATTTAAGATATATGTGTACATATTTAACCCTTCTTATACGATGTAATTAGGAATAAAGAAATAAAACTATACATTATCAGGCAGAAGAGAAACAGAAACAAACAACAGGAGATGGAGGGTTAATATTTTGGAATGGATTAGTCACACCTTTACCAGGGCATATGGGATGTAAGTTTTGTAATAGTCAGAAATAGTCCAGGCACAATAAAACCCACTAAATGTGCCCTTTTTTCATGCACTTGATTATGGAGAAAGAAAAAATTGGTGGAGGAATGACCAGATCACACACGGCTAATTATGTTTTCCCTGGCTTGTAATTTTTTTTGTTGTGTACATCATATGTCTTCTTCTTCTTATATAATACAGACGTTACTTCAAAAAAGAAGATGATTACGTCCTACGCGTCATGCATTTAGTCATGCATATTAACCAATGACTTAAATTCTGCCAAGTCACTGGTTTTCCTGGCTAGCTCAGGCAACCCATTCCATGCTCTAATAGCCCTAGGGAAGAAGGAGCGTTTGTAATAAATAAAGCGCAGATCAAAGACGAGTGTGAGAAACAAAAAACTTTTGATTTAAACTGTTTAGGTTTGAATTTTTCAGCACAAACGAAATCAAACATTAATGACATAAAAACTTAATCCAAAATTATTTTTTTTCCCCACTGAAACCAAAATTAAATTAGAGACTAACAATTTTAGTAAGTGTTTGACAACTCTTTATAATGCAGATAATATTTCTACATCTTTTTAGACTGTTAAAATCTTCAGCAAATAAAAACAAGTTACATTAAAATTATTGCAACATCTAAAATTTCAACAAAAAATAAAAGCGATTACAAATAATCATTAAAAAGTACCAACCAGTGACGCTGATAATCAGAAAGCCTACTTCAGTCCCAGCCTCTTTCTCACTGTCTTTATTTAATCTAGGATTTTTTGCCTGCAAGGCTGATGACAGAGCAGAAATGATATCTTGGGTTTGTCCATTTTGCTCTTCTGGCCACTTTACAAAAACCTGACACACAGTCACAATGTCAGAGTTCAACTGACAGATGACAGGAAGTCTAGGTGACGAGCTTTGATGCTTGTTATGTCCAATGACATGGGACATAACTTTTCCCGAGTTCAAACATACCAACAAAACAGGTGAGTTGAACACACTTGCCTCCCTTCCAAACAATGATATAAACATAGCCTTGGGTAAATGAACTAAAGATGGGGAATAATTCTGGGAGCCAGAAAACTTTTCTTGCTGAAGAACAAAATACAATCTTTTCTGACGTGCTTCACCTAAATGAAAGAAATAAAATGTATCAATTTGGAGACCTTTTTTTATTTCTTGCAATTTCTGGTAAAAAAAAAATATAAATAAACATATTTTAATTTGTTTTTAAATTAATGACCAAATTAAGAGTTTCTGTGCCATTTTTATTCCTAGTGTCACGACTGGGTTCAATTAATATCATTATATCACAACTAGCACATTTTTTCACACACTTTTGTAATGTAACCTGGCACTGGTCATCTGATTATGCGATGCCACACAACTTTAACCAGCCTAGACCTATTGTCCAGCCTGTGGACTGAAGTGTGACATGTAGACTAGGAAATGCCAAGTGGTGTTCCACACATTTTGAACTACCTACTTGATGAAGAGAAAATTAATGGATCCTCAAAAAAATCTCAACTTTGATAATGGTATCATTTCTTTCATGATGTTTAAGTTATGATTATCTGTCCATATCCACTTCAATCAATAATTTGACTTTGAGGTAATGGGAAAAATGATGGATGCAAATATTATTTATATAGTATATTATTTATATAGTATTTTTGTGATATATAGTCTATGTGATCTCTCCAACTGACCTAATCAAGGATTGGCCTCTTTAGCCACATATTAAATTCCAAATTGCAAGATATAAAATACCAGACATAGCCTGTACCTAAATATGGTTCATTAAAAAATTTGCTATAACTAATGGGAATAGTGGTATAGTTAAAAAAGAAATCAAAGATGACATTGCGTAACAGCACGATCTTACCTTTAAAAAGGTTCGCATTAACTCCAAGGTCAATATTCTGCATAACTTTTAAAAGCCGTTTCATTTTGTGAGAGATTTCCTGCTCTTCAATCCTGAAAACTCTTAAAATAGATTTATCTGAGTCTTCGTGAATTATGGCAACCAAATTATTCCACAATGCAACATCAAGGATGGGTAGGTCTGACCTATATAACAGGTCATCAGCTTTTACAGTTATTTTCGTAACATTTGGGTCACTATGTAATGGCAGCCACTCTTGGTGGCATGTTTCTCCATCATTGTTCGGATCCAGAAGTTCACCGAAAATGTCGTCTGAATCCATAAAGTCTTCTTCATCTTCACAGCAAACACTAAATATTATCAGAATTTTTTTAAAATGTCATCTTTGTGTGTTTTTCAATATTTTGTATATATATACAATTTCCAAATTATGAAATAAATAGTATAGCCAATTTTTTTAATGAAATTAACAGTGCAGTTACAATTTTGATAAATTATTCCTGCAGCAAACAGTTAGAAATTTTATTTTCTAAACAAATTTGTTAAATATTTTCTCTTGAAGTGAGAACAAATAGAAGAATCCAATGCAATGAAATGTTTTTGCTCTTTAAGTTCATTGTAAAAAAAAAGAGATTAAATAGATTAAACCATTCAATATTGTACTTCTCTCAAAAAGAGATTGTTAGGAACTGATCTATGGGTTTAGAAGGGAAATTTAATAATAATTATTTTAAAAATTGTATTTTTACTTAGCGCAACATTAATGAAGATAAAAATGTTAAAACATTTACTTTTAAAAATATTTTTTCTTTCAAATAATAAAATTCATTATTTTGTAACCTGTCAGATATCTGTTTAGGGGCTTGAACCAATGAAACTGTCCACAGTTTGTCATCTAACGTAGTTAAACAGGCAAATGTTGCTCCTTGGTGAGTGGATAATGCTGCAGTTTTTACAACATAGGGAGCTTCTACAACTACCTGAAATAAAACATTGACTCCATTATTCTAATATCTCTCTGAATCAGATCTAAATTTAGAATTGTGATACTATATTTAGAACGGACATTTTTACCTAGTTAAACAATTTTATAATTATTTTTTCTTAATGGGTAATAGTAAAGTAAAAAAAAAAAAATTTACTTTTATGTAATCTGTCACTCTCAATGTTCTGAATCAATGATGTCTGTGTAAGTGTTAACTATAAACGTTTTGAATTCTGTTTCACTTTACTTTCAAGCAAAGATTTTTTTTCCTTTAATTATTTTAAACTATTCAATAAAATAAAATTACCCCAGTTTAAATGTCTTAGCATTTGCATTGTCTTAATGCTTTTGAGTTTTGCATTGTTAAAAAAGGACAAAACTTCCAATGCTGGTTCAGTCATGATGCTGCCGTTTGGCACTTATTGTTAGTTAATTAAAATTCTGTGTTTTGTCAAAGTCTTTTGGTGTCAATGAGTTATTTAATGTAATGCATATATACAATATCTTGTATTTACATGGTTAAATATCAATGAAATAATAAAAGAATGTGTGTATGACACCATGTATAGCTATAAAGTTGTGAGATGACTGCAATAAAAAAAATCACCTCAAGAAGTTCTAATAGTGTAAGTTATTTGATTGAATGTCTTGAGCATATTTACTTTTGAAGTTTACTTTCATATTATTGGTTAGTAAGCTTATTATGAATTTTATAATTTGGTTGAGGAAAGAAGGAAAAACAAACTATTAAAACCAATTTAGAAAAAATAATTAGTGAGAGGAAAATATTGACGACTTCAATGCAGGGTCATACTAGAAAGAGTAAACAGTTAATAGTTTGAACCAATGAAACTGTCCACAGTTTCTCATCTAACGTAGTTAAACAAGCAAATGTTGCTCCTTGGTGAGTGGATAATGCTGCAGTTTTTACAACATAGGGAGCCTCTACGACCACTTAATGGTCAAAATTAGTTTCTATCATGGTTTCAGGATGAAACAGAGATATATCATTCTTATTATTCAAATATTTTATCATTCAGTTCTGGGTACAGATCACAATTCTAAGCATGATCAATTGGTGAAGACTTTATTGCAGGGGTTCTCAAGAATTGTTTTTGTCTATTCTTCTATTGCTGTATGTGCATGTGTGAAGGGGGGGGGGGCGGCAGAGTGGGGGATTGTAAAAAGCTTAAAAGGTTGAGAACCGCTGCTTTATTGTTTGTTTAGATTATTTAAAAACAAGGGAGACTACTTGTTAAAGACTGAAGCTTGTTTACTAAATTGTTTTTATTTTGCATGAATATCTTTCAGACACATTAACACTATACAAACCATGGTTTTACATTTAACTTATCTTATATAATACAGACGTTACTTCAAAAAAGAAAATGATTACGTCCTACGCGTCATGCATTTAGTCATGCATATTAACCAATGACCTAAATTCTGCCAAGTCACTGGTTTTCCTGGCTGGCTCAGGCAACCCACCCCATGCTCCAATAGCACTAGGGATAAATGAGGATAAATCTAGATCTAGTCAAAGGAACACAGTTTTCTCCTATTTGACTAGGGAAGGAGTATTTGTACAAATTTGTCCTAGCATATGGGACGAGGAATGTGCCTATACTTTGAAAATATCAAGCAACAATGAAAATGTTAATATCTAAAGGAAATAAAAACTAATGTTCTTCCATGACGTAAAAAAGAAAAAGTAAACCTTATTTATAATATTGGCAAGATAGACACTGGGTGGAGGAGAGAGAGAGGAAAATAAGTACAGTAACAGATCTCTAACAAAGCTGTAATGGGAAATCAATTCTATAAGAGATGTACCAATCATTAAGATCGCTATACTTGGAGTTATAAAGTACTAGGTGATGTGGTCAGTAATTTGAACAACTAGACCTGTTGTAAAAATAAATCTACAATTTTCTCCTAACAAATCTTACTGTATGTTTGGTGTTTTTTTCAAGAATGTTGACATATTTTCCAAAAGTTGTAACAACAGCAAACTGAGGTATAGATGCCATTTCATTCAAATCTCTGAAAAATATTTAAGCTTTCATGAATGATTACTTTATTGTTTTGCATAATAATATACTATTGAGCTATAGTAATTATAGCAATAGAATCTTATAAGTTACAAATGTTACTTCAAAAGAGAAAATGTTTATGTCCTATATATATATACATGTCCTTGTATCAATCTCAATCTATTCATGCATGTTAATCAGTGACTTAAACTCTATCAAGTCATGGTTTTCCTGGCTGATTCAGGTAACCCACTCCATGCTCTAATAGCACTAGGAAAGAAGGAGCTATGTACACATTTTTCTAGCATATGGAATAAGAAATGTGCCTTCATCTTTGTATCTTTTTGAGTATTTTTTTAGCTTAATCTATAGACTAGGTCTGATGTATGTGTCTAGCGTCTGTGATTAATTTAAAATTTAAAGATATTAAATTCAATTAGCTTAAGGCTAATTAAGCTTAAAAATTAGCTATTATACTAGATCAAGAACTAGTAGATCAACTCTAGTACTAGTATAGTACTAGAGTGTAACAAGACTAGAAAAAATAGATAAATGAATGAGTACACCAGAGTATGTATTGTAATACTTCAGTCTTTACTATAGTCATACTATTACTATAGTAACACACAGTGCTTTAAAAAAAAAATAGGTGCCAGTACTCAGTGATGGATTGCCTAACTTTTAACTACTAATAAATTAATAATAAACGTTAAAATACAAGAAAAGTAATCATTTTCTCCCCACATTGAAAAGGGTGAAGGTGTGCGGTACAGGTGCCTACCGTCACAAAAAAACAACAACACTGGTAACACTAGTATAGTACTAGTGTTAATAACAGTATTTTCTGTATTCTAGACCTAGTCTAGAATATCTATATCTTCTCTTAAAAAATGCATATACTTAAAAAAAAAAGGTCATTCTAGTTATGCATGTTAACCAATGACTTAAATTCTGACAAGTAGATGGTTTTCCTAGCTGATTTAGGCAACCCATTCCATGCTCTAATACACTTAATACAGTAATAGTACTAGGGAAGAAGGAGCATTAGTACATTTGTACTTTATCTTTGTGTCTTTCTGAGTATTTTATTAGGTTTTGCTTTCATATTTCAAGATTATGGTTCAGTGTTTTATGTATAAATGCTACTTTACTTTTTACAAAGCTTATATCAACTCACTCTGTCAAGTTACTGGTAAAAAGTTTGTAAATTTCTCCCACACCCAATATTAGATCAAGCTAAAACTTAAATTTGTACATTTTTTTACCTGACAAAACAATAATCAATTTAAAAAAAACAATTAATTTGTTATTTAATAATTGGTAATTAATTCGGCTAGCCAGGAAAACCAGTGACTTGGCAGAATTTAAGTCATTGGTTAATATGTATGACTAAATGCATGACGCGTAGGACGTAATCATCTTTTTTGAAGTAACGTCTGTATTATAATAAGATAAGAAGATAATTATTTTGTTTTTGATCACTGCAACATTCACCCAGATACCCCCTCCTTCCCACTGGTCCAGACAAGTGATAGCGTTTTGAGAAAGCTAAAAGCATAAAACTGCGCTAAGAAAAAAAAAAAGCATAAAATTGCGATAAGAAAAAAAAATGATAAAAATATTAATTTCTAATCGCACAGATTGTGACAAGATTTATTAATGTCAGTCTAGATTCTAGATCTATATCGATCGTCTAATACAAATTACATGACAGATCAAAAATATATCAGGGCGCCACTTGTTACGTCTTATTATATAATGAGACTCTTTAGCGATTCACTAACACTGAAACGACAAAATCATAAATCTAGTTAATAAATACTTTAATCTTAATTAACACTGTAAACACATACAATCATTCATTCAATCATCAATGAATTCAATGGTACAACTTGAACTACGCCTACGGACTACGCTTAATGATTTTGGTGTTTGTTTTTTAATTATTTCTTGTTAGTTTTCTATCTTTAATTTAGAAAAATGAAGTGTCGTGATTTTACTAAAACTAAAAAGGTGTTACTCTAACTCTAGACTAACTTATTAGATCTAAATCTAGAAACTAAGTAGGTTTAGTCAATCTAAGCCTAAGGATAAGCCCAAAATTATTTGTAATGTGTGGGAAAACATTCAGGAAATTGATATTAATTTTTAATGTTTTAAGGTCAAAGGGCATTTCGTTTTTGCCAGAACGTACTTCTCATGTACTCAATATATAGATGTAGATCTATATAGGATATATTTTTATTATCATTTTTTTTTATAGGTAACAAATAATTTGACTTGTATATCTATACATTAAGATAAATAATCTGCACTATTGGGGAATTTCTTTCTAAACATCTTAAAGATCTCTTTTTTTTTTTTAAACAAGAGCATTAAAATTAAAATAATAAAAAACTGAAATCTAGTAAAAAAAAAAAAAAAAATTATACCGGAAGTAGATACTTGGCAGTAGTCAAGATTGACGTATACAGACTAACAAAACTAAAAGTAAGAATAAGAATTGTAGATATGTTAGATAAGATAGCACTAACAATGAAATCATTCATGCTTCCTTCTAGATCTACCTTAATCTCTTCTAAGATGTATCACTTATTCAATTCTAATTCTATCCTCTAATCACTATCATCTATGATCTTATTCTTAGACGCTCTTAGTAGTCTTAGTCTTAGTCTTACAGTCAGTAGTACACTGAACACTCTTTAAGTCTCTTACTACTTACTGACTTACTCTTACACTCTTACTAGTCTTAGGACTCTTAGTAATAGTTACTTAGCTAGCAATGCCAAGTAGCATGATCTGCCATGTCATTAGACTAGTGACTAGTCAAGTCATCATTACTACATTAAACTCATTACTGAGTGATTAGTCTAGTCTAGAATGTCTAGATCATCATGATGATCATCATCTTATTTAATTCTTGATTCTTAGTAAAATCTTAGTATCAATAGTAGTATCATAACTTAAGTCAAGTATGAAGTAATTCAAGTATGCCGTAGCTGCCGTAGGTGTAGCCACATAGATTTGTCATATGATTAGATCATTAGTGATACAGATACAATACATAAATACATTGATAGTCTAGACTAGTCTAGATTTAGATCTATATAAAAATATATGATCATACACTGATAGTGATAGTCAGATAATAGTGATACTCAGACTGGGTATAGCCATAGGCATAGGTGTATTATATAAAGGATAAATTTATTGTTCATTGTTGTAAAGTGTAACACTGTGACTGTAATCCCTTCACTGACTTCACTTCACTCTAGGACTCTAGCTAGTGACTCTAGTCACAGTCTAGTGACACTATCACTACTAGTCGACTCTACTAGACGACTAGCATATTCTAAGTTTAATTTTACTAGTCTAAGAGTCTAGCTAGATCTACTAAGTCCTCTAAGTCTACAAGTACATCATTTATAGTTTATTAGTTTATTTATTTAATGCCAATATAATCTATTTGTAGAAACAGACAGAAATAAATCTATTTAGATAGATATTAGATCTATAAATTAATTATTATAAAATGTAATAATCTGACATTTTCAACTACATGTATTCTCTCTCTCTTTTAATTCCCATCCATGGACCCTCTTCTTGTTTTCATAATTTGGATGTTCATTTTGTTGCACCTTAACACCCAAAGATTAAGACTAAGTGCAGTATTTCACATGACCAAACAAACCCAGTTGGGACCTGCATATTTTGCCACGTCTAATTCAGACCAAACTATTGTTCATGGGGATGTACTTAAATTTTCTTTTTGTTTTCTGTACCTGTCTTTGGCAAAGGCCCTTCTTTGGGTCTCAAATGTGTGTCCCACAAAAGTGAAAGCTCTGTAGCAGTTTCTTTCAGAGGCCATCTACTTCTAGCCGTGCCATTTAGAGCAAAATGGCAACTGATTTTATCTTTATAATGTGACCTCACTGTGTTATAGTCGCAACATCTAGCTCTGTATTTCAAATTTCTGCATTAATGAATTAAATTTTGGATACAGACTATAATATGTACTATATAATAAAATTTATATAAATTACCTTATAAGATAATTTACTGAAATATCTTTTATGTGCAGACTTACCACTCACAAAATGACATCCATAGCAGAACAACCATGCTACACGCTTATCAATGTCCCCATGGATGCAGAGCCGCCTTCAGAAATGCAGCTAAAGCAGGACCTAGGTAATAACAACTTTTATTATCCATCAGGACATTGGTTTTATAATGTTCTTGTGTTTACTTGTTTTTGTTGTCTGAATAGAACTTTTGCTGCTTAAAAATAAAACTATTTGTCCTTTTAATTATCATTCCCATAGTTCTATGTAATTCTCTTTCCTATAGTTCTATCTAATTCTCATTCCTATAGTTTTACATCTCATTCCTGAAGTTTTAATTCTCATTCCTATAGTTCTAATTCTCATTGTATTATGATTCCAGAAAAGGGGGATGCTGCTACTAAAATAGAAGCTCTCAAGAAAGTCATCCAGATGATCTTGAATGGAGAAAAGATGCCATCTTTACTCATGACAATTATTCGATTTGTGATGCCCATGCAGGATCACCTGCTGAAGAAACTGTTGCTTGTTTTCTGGGAAGTTGTGCCTAAGTACACCCCTGAAGGAAAGTTGTTACAAGAGTTTATATTGGTCTGCGATGCTTACAGAAAGGTACATGTGATTTGAGGCTGTTTTAGTGCGTTTCTTATAAGGTTTAGTAAGATAAATATTTGTAGACTAACTGAAAGCCTAAAATAATTGTACACAATCAGATAGTGTATTGGTATCAACTTTGTTATCAATAGTTTTGTAGCATCTTTATGAGAAAATTTTCTCAAAATAAATTTCTGTATATGTGTGTTTTATTCCAAATCATTTATGACATTCATAGCTAACTCTTATTAGTTTTCTGGTAGTATGCAGCATTATTATTAATTTTTTTTTTTTTTAACCCAATAGGATCTCCAACATCCGAATGAGTTTATCAGAGGCTCCACACTTCGTTTTTTGTGTAAACTCAAAGAGCCAGAATTGATTGAGCCTCTAATGCCAGCAATAAGACAGTGCTTGGAGCACCGACATTCATATGTTAGGCGCAATGCTGTGTTAGCAATTTACACCATCTTTAGGTAATTTGTGCTCACTCAAGAATGTCGTGCTTATTTTTAAATTTTTAAAGTTTTTGTCACAACTTTCTCCCATGTTGCTTCAAATTGAATGTTTTTTTATAATCTCCAGGAATTTTGAGTTCCTAATCCCTGATGCCCCAGAACTCATTCACAACTTTCTTGAAGGAGAGCAGGACATGTCTTGCAAACGCAATGCCTTTATGATGTTGATACATGCAGACCAGGTAACCATTGTAAATTCTTCCATTCTGTGTTCATTTAGAAAAAAGGAATAATAGAAAAAAATGGTAATGTAATGTAATGGTGTCAGTTGTAGTCCAACTGAATTTCCATTAGATTGGACGATTAAAAATGATCTTATCATTTGTTACGTTGTTTGAAAGGATAAACATTCTGTTTGTTTTGCTCTTCAGGAGAGAGCCTTGAACTACCTGAGTAGCTGTATTGATCAGGTGACTTCATTTGGAGATATCCTTCAACTTGTTATTGTGGAGTTGATTTACAAGGTAGGTAAAAACTTCTTTCAGACCTTAGGCCAGTTGATGCAAAGGGCACCCGTTTTTATGGCCGACTGTTAATTAAATAATTTTTTTTTATTTGTATAAACTTTACTTTGTGTTATAGAAAAAGAGCATGCATTCCTCTTTAATTCTAGACCAAATAAAACACTTTCTGATAACAAACGAGAAAGTTATTCAAACTTAATCATAACAGGGGAGAATACTAATGAGAAAATGAAGAATTCCACCAGAATGTGGAAAATAATTACAAAGAGAAAGGGTTAATTCCCAAAATAAAAAATCCTAGTCTTCACAGAGATTAGAACTTGAGACCATTTGGCTTAGAAGCCAAGTGCTTTACCACTCAGCTACCATGCACCACTTAGGTTGACAGTGCATGTAGTATTAAGCTTCATTTATTATACGGAAATGTGAATATCCTGAAGGAAGGAAGACTACATTTATCACTTTTGTGGACTTACTGAACTTATTTGTTCACTTTAAATGTATGTGTCATTAGGCAGTAAGGTTGTCCATGAGAGAGACCTATTTATTGTACTTTACTGTTATGTGTTATTTGACTTGAAAGTTTGCCATGACTTATCTATTGTATCAACGTTACTGTTATGTTATTTGACTTGAAGGTTTTCCATGACTTATCTGTTGTATTTACTTTACTGTTATGTGTTATTTGACTTGAAGGTTTGCCATGCCAACCCAGGAGAGAGAGCTAGATTTATCCGTTGCATTTACAACTTGCTCAACTCATCTAGTCCTGCTGTGAGGTATGAAGCTGCTGGCACGTTGGTCACCCTGTCCAGTGCACCTACTGCTATCAAGGTAGGAAACTCCTGTTTAATACCTAAACATATAGGATTATAATAAACTTTGTATTTTCAAATTATAGTTCTATCAGTCTAGTGGCGTCAAATATAAAATAAATATAGATATCAATATTTTCACTTCAATTTATCCCAAGAAAAATAGTTTTCACATTCCCAGTTCAGAGCTTCTTATTTGTAGTCCTTTATCAAAGCCTGCCAGTGTCCTCGACCAACCCAAACAGTTAGAATGAAGAGATTTTCTAATTTGTTCTATTATTTCTTCATTTCTTACTTACCAAAGCCTTAGCTATGGTTCCCTAAAAAATGTGGGTGTTTGAAAAGGTTGTCTTTGCTTTCCAGGCTGCTGCCTCTTGTTATATTGAGTTGATTGTGAAAGAAAGTGATAACAATGTCAAGCTGATTGTACTGGATCGTCTCATTGCTCTCAAGGAAGTTCCTGCTCACGAGAAAGTTCTGCAGGTAAAAAGTTTTTTCTAGAACATGCTCCAATTTTACTGTTTTATTTTATTTGACCACTGTTTTACTGTTTGGGAGGCATTGTACTCAAGTTTTAACTTTTAGTTCTGTGTTGATTGAAATATTCTTCAGGAACTAGTTATGGACATTCTGCGAGTGTTGAGCTCTCCAGATCAAGAAGTTCGTAAGAAGACCCTTAACTTGGCCCTTGACCTTGTTACATCTCGTAATATAGAAGAGGTAAATTTATTATAACCTAAACTTATCACAAATGTTTATTCTGATGATTATTCATTAGATAAGTAGATAAGTTTCAGCATAAACTCATCTTCCATTTGTTTCCCCAGATGGTACTAGTACTCAAGAAAGAAGTAGTGAAGACTAACAATGTTGAACATGAAGACACTGGGAAATACAGACAGTTACTGGTTCGAACCTTGCACCAATGCAGTGTCAAGTTCCCAGATGTTGCTTCCACTATCATTCCTGTTGTAAGTTTCATACTTACGTTTTTAAAATCATGCTTTTGACATTGACAACAATCTCTTTACTAAATATTTTTCTGCAAACAATGGTTGCTGTTATATTCCGATGTCTTTTCATTTTTCAGTTAATGGAATTTTTAGGCGACAACAATGAACTGGCTGCGGCTGATGTGCTGGTGTTTGTCCGGGAGGCAGTTCAGCGTTTTGATCAACTGCGACCTTTGGTCATCAGCAAATTGTTGGATGTATTCAGCACCATCAAAGCCATGAAGTAATTTCTTGTCCTTTGAAGATTTAAGGCATAGGATTTATCAACATCAATATGTATGGATTATAAGCGTGTGTTAACTCTCTTAGTGGCTCAGTAAAATCTGGTGAAAGGGTGTCTAATTATGCCTTACAATATTCCTATTCCTGGTGGCAATAATTTCAGATCTGCAACAGCTTGGGGTTAGGGCGTGGAGACGAAAGGCCCAGGAGAGATCTCAATGGAAGGATGTGTGGAAGCAGGCCAGAGCCCTCCATGGGCTGTAGTGCCACTGGGATGGATGGATGGTGGCAAAATTTACATTTTTCTTGCTTCTTTTATATGGTTGTTGTAGTTGTCATTTTGTGTGTGTAACAATATATATGTGTGTGTGTGTGTAACATACTGACCTTTGCCCCTTGTTTTTCTTTTTAGAATTCACAGAGCTGCTCTCTGGATCCTTGGAGAGTATTGTACTTCATCAGATGATATACAAAGTGTCATGACTCTTATACGCCAGTCACTCGGAGAGGTAAATTAGAACTATCTCTGTACACTAAACTTGAATTAGCATTTTATTGAGAATGAAAAGTAGACACTTTCCTTTAAGGTCTTTGGGAGTAAGGTGCAGATGATGTTAAGTCAATCTGTTAGCTCTTTGTAGAATATAAACTTTAACTTGCTTTAAGGCAGTGTTTTCCAAACTGTTCCCCGGAACCCTAGTGTTCCATGAGGCCTGAATACTTCTTCCACAAACTAGTTAATTAATTAACTAGTAGGCCACCAAGAATTAATCTCTCTAAAAAATAAGTTCCTCTAAATACTCAGAATGTGCAAAGTGTTCTTTCAAAGAAAAAGATTGGGAAACACTGCTTTAAAGAAATAAAATTATTCTTTAGAGACCTTCAATATCAGACAAATTATAAGTTACTCTTTAATTAGTTGCCAGAATGTACTAGTGAAATTACATGCTCATATTTGATGTTTTTGATAATGTTCTCTGCTGTAATGTTGTTGGTCTATGTATTGTTCTGTGTCCACAGATTCCAATAGTTGATGATGAAATGAAGAAAGCTGCTGGTGAAGTTAAAGATGATGGTAGGTTGACTCTTGTCAAAAGATTGTTGTCACCAAAACTTAATTTTTAGCGGTTGAAGCTGATCATCTTAAAACTAGAATCCTTTTGGTTTGCAATTAGTGTGCATTACAAATACTTAAGATGAGTGTGCTAGACTAAGGAGCAATTCATTTTTTCAAGTCAAATTTGATATGTAGCAATGTGTTAGCTTGCAAATCATATAATTTTTTTTTTCAGAGCTCCAATCTGGCGGTTCTGTCCAGAGACTTGTAACAGCCGATGGAACTTATGCTACCCAGAGTGCTTTTAGTACGAGAACTACCGTTAAAAAAGAAGTGTAAGTGTTTCAGTTTATTTAATCTCTCTAATCTTATAGTGTCTTGATTTTTTTTTTTAATCTCTCTAATCTTATAGTGTCTTTTGATTTATTTTTTTTTAATCTCTCTAATCTTATAGTGTCTTTTGATTTTTTTCTTTTTTAATCTCTCTAATCTTATATTATCTTGATTTTTTTTTTAATCTCTCTAATCTTATAGTGTCTTGAATTTTTTCTTTTTAATCTCTCTAATCTTATAATGTCTTGATTTTTTTGCAATGTCTTTATGTTTTTAACTTTAAGTCGTTCTTTTTCTGTAAATAGGCCCCCATTGCGTAAAGACATGATGGATGGAGATTTTTTCATTGGTGCTGCCCTGGCCACTACGCTGACCAAATTGGCTCTCAAGTACACTAACATAACTCAAGACAAGAAAAGGCAAAATGTAAGATGTGAAGCTTTTATGTGTTTTAGTAAATTTAGTGTTTTTGTTTTAAAACAAGACTTGTAATCACTCTTTTTTTTTTACTTCTCCAAACACAGGCTTTTGTTGCAGAAGCTATGCTTATTATGGCTACCATAATCCATTTAGGCAAGTCTGGCTTGCCAACTAAGGTTTGTTTACAGATATCTGTTGTAAAGTTATTGAAAGACTTGAAATTGGTATGCATATTGATGAATTTTTTAAAGTGTTATGCCTGCTAATAATGCCTAATATTAACAAAGTCCTTGTGTCCCCCCAGCCAATAACTGATGATGATGTGGATAGAATTGCTGTATGCCTCAGAGTGTTGGCTGAGAAGTCAGACCTCATGGTAGAAATCTTCAACACTGCATGCAGAGGCTCTCTCTCGTTGATGTTGGCTGCTAAGATCGAAGAAGAGAAACAACTTCAAGCGGTATTTTTTTTTTGTTTGTTTGGGTTCCAATAACTATGCACCTAAATCACTATGGTTAAACATATAAACTGGGATTTAAAATTAACATAAACACTCGGACAAAGGCTACAAAATGACTTATTCTTATTTGACAGGCTGCCGAGCGTAAAATTGTGAAAGTCCATGCTGATGACCCGATATCCTTTGTTCAGTTGATCAACAGAAGTGACCAGGGGGCTGGGGAGGTAAGAGATTTGTGTGGCTGACACGAAGTGAAGACGTAGAAATTAGTAATTAGAATTTGTATTCATCATCAAAGATGACCTGAACTTTTTTTTTTTTTTTCCTATTTTCAGAATTTGTTTGAACTGACCCTCTCCCAGGCCCTTGGTATGAATGCCAAGAAAGACTCTGACCCATTGGGCTCTTCCAAGCTAAACAAGGTGAGAATAGGATTTTTCAAGTTTTTTACAAAGCTTATATCAACTCACTCTGTCTGGTTCAAAAGTTTATACATGTTATTTCTCCTACGCCTGTTCTCGGATGAAGTTGAAACCTTGCACAATTATTCATTGGCATAGACATCAATCAATTATAAAAAAAAACCAATTTGTCAATTAACTCTTTCTCTCCTAACTGACGATACCAACGTTGATTCCACCAGAATGTGGTAAATAATTACAGAGAGAAAGAGTTACGTACTGGTAATTAATTATTTTCTTTAATTATTCGGTATTCACAGATACGGCTAAATATGTAGGGCTTCGTCCCTTAGAGAATAAACGTTATTTCTCCCACACCCCTTCTCAAGTTGAAACTTTAAAATAATATTTATTGTGCCTAACAAAGCAGGAATCAATTACAAAATTAACCATTTAGTCAATCGATTATTGATAATTATTTTTTTATATGAAGCATTGGAAATAACTTCTGAATGATTGAAATATAGATCTAAGTGCAGAGCTCTTCCCCTTAGATGAGCTTTGGTTTGTAAAAAAAAATAGTTGTTGTTTTTGTATGGGACGTATTTTGTAAAATAATTCTTTATAAAGCCTTTTTTTATGTTCAGTTATGGCAGAAGTCGATATTGAATCTAATTGCTGTGTTCGTATCCATAGGTGTCACAGTTGACTGGTTTCTCTGATCCTGTCTATGCTGAGGCTTATGTTAATGTCAATCAGTATGACATAGTGCTGGATGTTCTCATTGTTAACCAGACTGCTGATTGCCTACAGAATCTCACACTAGAACTGGCCACTTTAGGTAACTACACAACAATTCAGGTGATATCCAACAAATAGTTGCCGAATTAGTTACATTGAAATTTTTGTAACAAACCTTGAATATGTTTGTTGGATACGTATATATGTATATATTGTTATGGCACGATTAGGAATTAGTTTTTTTTTTTTTTTCAGAAATAGGGTAAATTTTAACTTAAAGACAATGACATGACTAGTAAAAAAAAAATAGACTAGGTTTTGAGGGGGGATAGCAAAATATCAATTGATGTAAACATATTACTTTCGGGATGGCTTTGAGATAGGAAGCTTGTTATAAACTTTATAAATGTATAACAAACATATTCAAGGTTGTTACAAAAGCCTTAGGTAACCAATTTCTATGTAGGTAATTAGGCAGAAAAAGCTAAGTTGGAAAGCTTTATAAGCTATAAATCTAGCATTGTTTTAAATGGGTAGTTGAATATTTTGTTCTCAATCTGCTGGGCCTTTAATACTTCAACATGTAACACTTAACTCCATTGGGGGAAGCTTTCAAAAAAAAAAAAAAGGCTGTTGTCTCTAAACACACTGTTTGAGTTTTTTCTTATGGTGCTGTATGTTTGATTACAGGAGATTTGAAACTTGTTGAGAAGCCTCAACCTTTGACCCTGGCTCCACATGATTTTTGTAACATTAAGGCCAATGTGAAGGTTACGTCCACAGAGAATGGCATTATTTTTGGAAATATTGGTAAGTTTTCTCCTCACAGTCTGTTTGTATCCTCAATTCACTTGATGCTATTCAACTACAAATATTTCTCAAAAGTTGAATGTTTATAGCAGTATACACATTTCCTTGTTATCCCAATAGTTTTAATTCCTACTTATACTTAAATAGTACCGACAGTGGCATAGCTAGGAATTTTGCATTCATTTGGGGGCCCGGGGGGGGGGTGGCTTGATTTCTTTAGGGGCCACTGCATTTTTTCGTAATAACTTTTTTTGGACCCTTTTCAAGTGGGTGCTTGGGGAGGGTGTCTAATTCTCCCCCTTCCTTCCCCCACCCTATCTACACCTCTGTGTACTGCTGTGATCATGTATCATGTTTTATGATTTTATTTTGTCTAGTCTTTGACATCATTTGGGGGGCCAGGGGGCTTGATTTCTTTGGGGGCCACTGTATTTTGTGTAATATTTGATATTTAATGTAAAAAAAAAAACAATCGTTTGGGGGCCCTTCTCAAGTGGGGGCCTTGGGGGGGGTCTAATTCTCCTACCCCGCACCCCACCCTAGCTACGCCTCTGAGTACTGCTGTGATCAGCTTGTATCATATTTTATCATTTTATTTTTGTCTAGTCTATGATGTGACTGGAGCTCAAAGCGACCGTAATGTAGTTGTGTTGAATGACATACACATTGACATTATGGACTACATCGTGCCAGCCTCCTGCACCGACACAGAGTTCCGCCAGATGTGGGCAGAGTTTGAGTGGGAGAACAAAGTGACAGTGAACACCAACATCTTGGACCTGAAAGAGTATCTGGAACATGTCATGTCTTGTACCAACATGAAGTGTTTAACTCCAGAGAAGGTCAGAGTTCACTTCACATTTTTTTTTTCTAATTTTATAATTTAAAAAAAAAACAACAACAGTTCAATTGTCTGCTAAGATAATCTTCTGCTCTGTATCTTTAGAAGTATCTTTGACATAGCTTTGACTTAATGGTCAAGGGAACATTATATTGATTTAATCTTAACTAACTTGAAACTGGTGAAAACAGATATAAAATTCAGCAATTAAAGTTAAAATTTTCACTATTTAGGTTTTGATTTATGATCATATTGGAGGGGGATGCACTTTAACTCTTTCATTTTGAATCTCTTATGATTGAAGAATCTGTTATGATTGAAGAATCTGTTATGATTGAAGAATCTCTTATGATTGAAGAAATGATTTACTACATCTATATTTCATTTTGCTCCAATGTAGAAATCAATTTGGCAGATTCTATACTAGTACTGGCCATTTTTACATTCAGGATATTACTGTAAAAAAAATTGATTAACTTGGTTTGAATACAGATTGTGTCCAAGGTTTGTAGAAAGTTCAGATTTCCTCTAAGTGCTAGGTTGCTTTCTAGGACATTTGTAGACATTAATCTCAGGGCAATAACTCTTTTTGATTGTCCATTATCTTGTAGGTAGATGAGTCAGAATTCAATCCACATTTGTTAATCAGATCACAGGTACTTCATAATACTGTCTCACCTGATCAATGCAATTAAAATACATTTTATTTGCCATCATGTAGTTACTGGCGACAGCATTCCTCTCTGCATGATGCAACAACCATGGCCTGTAGTTTGTTGGAATTTGATAGTAGTAATTATTATTTGACTTGTAAAGTTTTCATTTCATTCCAAATTTTCACATTCACCACATTTAATCATTTCCTGTTGTTTAATTATGTAGATGCATTTTTTTCCCCTGGTTCCTTTTTATTTGATCTTTAACAAAAGATTTATTTTTATTTTCATTGGGAAAAAAATGTTGATTGGCTTAAATTGCCCTATTTTTAAATAATTAAGTTTATTTCACAAAATGGGCAGCAGAAATACGTGTCACTTTCCAATTCTGCAACTAGTCAACAACATTGCTGTATACCGTATGTAGTGTATTCTTGACAATGTATAACTTTTGTAGTGTATTCTTGACAATGTATAACTTTTGTAGTGTATTCTTGACAATGTATAACTTTTGTAGTGTATTCTTGACAATGTGTACATTTGAGAAAGCAAAATAAAAATCAAGTTTTGGTTGTATTATTAGCTTTAATGAATGTAATCATTGATATAATCTAAACATTGTTTTTAAAGCCAACAAATATGTTGAGAGACATTCTAAAATGATCACTTCCGTACATACGAAATGTATAACTTTTACTATTTATGTTGATAAAAAAAACTTTAGCTTTCATAAAAAAAATTTTTTTTGTTTTTTTATAAAATTACATTATTTATAACTTTATTGTGACTAATTTTTTTTATTATATAAAACCCTAACTAAAAGAGAGATATCTGACAAGTTTGAGTGTGTTTTACTCTAGACAAAATCTACCACATAAATTTCTCACATGGGGAAAAGCTACTATTGAGATTGTGCTATCTGCCTGTCATGTTTAGATTTCAAAAACTAAGAGCGGTATTTAAAATCTGATTTTACCATCACCTTTGTGCTTGAAATTAATACAACCGCAACTCCTGGTCTCTCTATTAAGGGCTTCCTTTTTTTTTTCCAGTGTACATGGGGAATAAAAATTTGTATAAATAATTTTTTAAAGTAAAGTTGAAAAAGGCAGTTCATGTTACATGTGGTATTATCATCTCAATAACAGAATGTGCTTCAAAGATCTAATTTCATTACTGTCTTCATTGGCTAAAAATAGGTGCAATGGTTACTCATAAGCTGTAACATTCCCTTGTTGTTTATAAAATTAAGTTGACAAAAAATCTTTATTACTAAATCTTTCAATGATACCACTGGTCTCTCTGTGGTCAGTTTATGGTCACTGTTGGGAATACAATTTAGGTATGTGTTTATGTATAAGTTATGGCTTCATCTATTTGAAAACAATAAACTGACATGATTTTCAAAAACTGAAAAACTAGTTCTAGCCAGTGGATATATGTAGCTTAATTTATACACTGACAGATATAGGCTTACATGGGCTCTGCCTGGTGGTGTTTCTATGAGATTGTTACACTTTGTATTGATTGGCTGTACAAGCTGATATCATGTGAGATTGAGAAGTATCTAAGATTTCATTTATTTCCAGGCTCTGTCTGGTGACTGTGGTTTTATGGCAGCCAACATGTATGCCCGCTCCATCTTTGGGGAAGACGTCCTGGCTAACCTGAGCATTGAGAAACCATTACACTTGGGCAAAGATGCTTCTGTCCAGGGTCATGTACGCATTCGAGCTAAAAGTCAGGTAGGTGTTGATACTCTGTAGACCATGGTGCAAATAAACAGCTAGAAGTGAAAGTTTAACCTTTCATTATGTTGAAAGCTATTGTAACACAAAGAATATTTCATTAACACTTGGAGTTAGATTCTGTGAAAGATAACACAAGTGATCTCAATGCTGAATGCAAACTAAACCAAGCTGCCGAAGTTAGTATAAAGAATTTAGAATGTTACACAGTCTACTCAATAACATGAATTGAATACTTGACATTTGTTTAAGGAAAAAAAGTAGTTGGTCATTCTTGACCCAATGGCCCCCAAAACAAGTGAATTTTACATGGTCTTCCTTATGTGACTCGACGTTTAAAAATTATTTTTTTAATACAACTGGAACAGCTACTATATCATGTGTCTGTTTCATGCTGATAAGCCAAATATTACACTTGTATTTTATTTAACTTCAAAAAAAAAAAAGGAGTTCACATTTCAAACACAAAATGATGTCAAAACTTTTAGATGTTTGTATTTTCTCAACTACTTTAGTTCTAGCTACATTCCTCCCTATTCCCAAATTAACAAAACTCAAAGATGGCTCTTTTTGCATGGGTAGGACTGATTGTCTTGAGTAGTTTATATTTTATTGTCATTCACATGACACTCTTAATGGGATGTCATTAGTTGCTGTTCCAGTTGTAGAGACCACTTTAATTTACACTTGGATGAAAGCTGCTCGTATTTTCTAACAGGGCATGGCATTAAGTATGGGCGACAAGATCAACCTGTCTCAGAAGAAAGTAATCAAAGTTCTTGCTGGTTGAGGCCCTGTGGCTGACTCAAGTCCTACTAGAGATTTCATTTGATTAGGTTTTTTGGTTTACACTAATTGGCTGATGTCTTAGTTGCATCTGAATGATTGATACCTTAGAACTGTTTTTTTTAATTTCAGTGGTAACAACATATTTTCTTATGATAGGATTTACTCAACACTGTTTTTTTATATATAATGTTATAAAAGAAAAATGTCCTTACATAAAAGTAAAATATTCTAGAGAAGTTATCCAAATTCACAAAGCTGGTCTGAGGCTACATTGTAAAGTATTGGGAGCTGACTTTAAAAAAGGGTTGAGATCCCCTACCTGGGCATTGTCTATTATTCTAGACAAGTGCAGTATTTCACATGGCCACACAAACCCAGTTGCACCCTGCTTTTTTTTTTTTTTCCAACACCTAATTACTCAGAAGTCATGAGATCCCAAGTAGTAAAACTGGAACTGCTTTTATATTCCATAAAGTTAAATTTAGATCTCACTCTAAGTTCTATGTAGTTTTTGACTTGTGTTTCTAGTTGGTTCTAAGGATTTTATTTCTTACTTATCATTACCCTACAGCCATCATTTGTTTTGATATAGTTTTCTTATTAATGATACTTGAGTTATTTCATTCAATTTTTAATACTTCATATGACTAGAGAAACATTTACTTTGTTATTTATGGTTTTCCTGGTTATTGTCTGTTTTGTGTAAACACTTCCATCTTGTGCTGTTTTCATATTTACAAATAAACCCATGAAGCGTAAAAGTTGGTTTGCCTCTTTATCTGACAGCATATCAAATTGAATCATTCAGACACTAAGTCAAATAATTGTATATACATTACTATCAGTATTACAAAATGAAGCTCTAGTTTCTGACAGGCAATGGTGTACAAAGTTTATTTCTACAAGTTAAGTACAATACAATTTTTATTTTTCATTCTAATACAACAAAACAATATATGGATAGATACATGATGTTCAGGCAATGAAGCAACAAGCAATCAGGTTCCTCTTGATTAAATTTTATAATAGCATTACAATCTCAGTGGCTTCAATAAAATTAAAACAAATCATTACTGATGATTTTTTAAAATTATTATAAGCTAATCATAGCTCTTACACAATGTCAGGTTTTGTTTGTTTCAAGCCATGAAAACTATTGAGTTTTGTGAACAGTTTTAGTAATTGTTCTTTATTTTTTTCCCCTAAGACAATACCATAGTATAATGGGCATACAATGTTACCGTTCTCTTTGTGTAAGTTTATTGTCTGTCACATGTGCTACTTTTTACAAAGCTTATATCAACTCACTCTGTCTGGTCAAAAGTTTGTACAGTTATTTCTCTCCCTAGTCTCAGGTCAAGCAGAAATTTTGCACAATTATTTCTTTTACCTGACCACACAAGTATTAATAACAAAAACAAAATTATCCAATTAGTTAATTAACTATTGGAAATATTATTGTGTTTGATACGATTTGAACAAGGGAAAGATTGTATTTGACTGCGGTGGTGGTATACGCCACTTTTAAAGTATATTTCAAACAAACCATGGATAACTAAAACACTATCTTCAATTTTCAAGCATACTTCACTAGCAGAGTGGTTAGAATGTCAGCTTTCTTTCCCTCCCTCCCCTCCCAAATTTTCCCAACTGGTCCAGATAAGTGATAGGATCAAAAGCTAAAAAGCATGAAATAGTGATAAACAAAAACAATTGGTCAAAATATTTCTAATCGCACAGATTTCTAATTGATATAACTACACTTAGTATAAGCTTTTTTTTTTTTATTTTTTTTTAAAAAGTATTTTTTGTGAACCAATAAGTTTGTATACATGCTTTTATATTCCATCAAGTTAGATTAGATCTCATTCTAATTTCTAGGTAGATTTTGACTTGTGTTTCTAGATGGTTCTAAGGATTCTATTTCTTACTTATCATCACCCTACAGCCATCTTTGTTTTGATATAGTTTTCTAATTAATAACTGAAGTTATTTCATTCAATTTTAATACTTCATATGACTAGAGAAACATTTAGTTTGTTATTTATGGTTTTCCTCGTTATTGTCTGTTTTGTGTAAACACTTCCATCTTGTGCTGTCTGCAATAGCTAAAACTTGTCCCCCCCCCCTAGAAAACTGCTATGGTCAGTATATTGCGACATAAGTCATGATTGGTTTGATAACCCTTAGCTTTTATTCAATGTAATGATTCTTCATTAAATTTTATACTAACAATGAAGGAATGCAGAAATTCTAGCCTTTAACAAAACATTTCACTGGCCAGTTAAGTGCATACAGTACATCTGAATCATGAAAATAAAGTTGAGTCACAGAATCCAAAGAAGTGCTCTGACATTTGATAAGTTCAAGAAAAAAAAATTGTACAAACATTTGTTTTGGATTCAAATACTTTTCACTGGCAGAAATTTCAAAACACAAATCAACCTCACAAACAATTCAATAGAGGTCAATCAACTAGCGACACAAGAATTTAATTGTCAAAACAGGGTTTTTCCATTGTCTGATGGAAGAATAGTATTTACAAAATGAAGATTGAATTCTGGGATTAGAATAACTATGTACAGAACCATTGCATTCAAATACACTGTTCATATTATGTAAGCTTCAAGTTATTATTGGGAAATACAACGTTTGGTTTGATCATGTATCACAGTCTTCTCTTTAATAATAACCACACATTTAAATGCAACCAACTGACGAGCACGCACACACAATGTGAAACACATGACCTGATTTCTGGTTTGAATGTAACCAGTGCTTGTCCAACCAATTTATACAAATTATGTACACATGGGTCACAGCCAAATAAAAAATAGACACAAGGACAAAATAATCTATAATTAATACTAAAAGAAAGGCATTTGAACAAAGCTTGTTTGAGATGGTAACCTACCTGTAATTAGGAAACTTTCAATGAAATAAACCCAGCATCCTTTCGTTGCTGAGAGCTACTTATCCCAGCATCCCTTCATTGCTGAGAGCTATTTATCCCAGCATCCCATCACTGCAAAGAGATACTTATCCCAGCATCCCTTAATTGAAGAGAGCTACTTATCCCAGCATCCCTTAATTGAAAAGAGCTACTTATCCCAGCATCCCTTCATTGCTGAGAGCTATTTATCCCAGCATCCCATCACTGCAAAGAGATACTTATCCCAACATCCCTTAATTGAAGAGAGCTACTTATCCCAACATCCCTTAATTGAAGAGAGCTACTTATCCCAGCATCCCTTAATTGAAAAGAGCTACTTATCCCAGCATTCCTTAATTGCTGAGAGCTATTTATCCCAGCATCCCTTAATTGAAGAGAGCTACTTATCCCAGCATCCCTTAATTGAAGAGAGCTACTTATCCCAGCATCCCTTAATTGAAAAGAGCTACTTATCCCAGCATTCCTTAATTGAAAAGAGCTACTTATCCCAGCATTCCTTAATTGAAAAGAGCTACTTATCCCAGCATCCCTTAATTGAAAAGAGCTACTTATCCCAGCATTCCTTAATTGAAGAGAGCTACTTATCCCAGCATCCCTTAATTGAAGAGAGCTACTTATCCCAGCAACCCCTAATTGAAAAGAGCTACTTATCCCAGCATTCCTTAATTGAAGAGAGCTACTTATCTCGGCATCCCTTAATTGAAGAGAGCTACTTATCCCAGCATTCTGAGGGCTACTTAACCTAGCATCTCATCATTGCTGAGAGCTACTTATCCCAGCATCCCATCATTACTGAGGGCTACTTATCCCAGCCTCCCATCATTGCTGAGAGCTACTTATCCCAGCCTCTCATCATTGCTGAGAGCTACTTATCATAAAGACAAATACAAAATACTGCAATCAATACATATCAGATAATATTCAATCTTGATACTAAAAGAAATAAACACACCTCCAAAGTTTCTTCTCTTAACATCAAAGTTCAAACTAGATAGTGCACACACACACACACTTTTTTGTTCAAGAAATCAAAGCAACCAGCAAAGCGTGTTATCATGAAGACTGTACCGGTATATTAAGTCTATTCACACACTCTGGTACAAGGCAGTCGTATCCTAACAGTCCAATTCAATCCATAGTCAATTCTCATTCAATACAACAGTCCAGTAAAATCATTAATTTTTCAGTCAAAACTTATAGCTAACAAAAAACAAAGTCCAACTTTACGTAAGACAGAATCATCTTATCTTATGAAGGAACATCTTTAATTTATAAGATAAAAATGAAGTGAAGTTTATGTTTGAAAATTATCTAGAGAAGTTGAAACTTGAATTAAACTTTTGAGAGGAGATTATCATTAGTCTTATGCCTCTGACTTTATTATTAATTATTTATTAACTTATCTGTCATGCTAGAAAAATAAATGACAGTTTACTCTATCCAGTTATTATGTTTGATAGTAGGCGTTACAAATGAAATGAGGTTGCTTGTAAGAGTACCCCATGTTACATATTAATGGGGGTTGATTCAATTAAGTGGGGTGCTCTTTTAGAATCAACCCTCATTAATATGTAACATGGGCTACTCTTACAAGCAACCTCATTTCATTTGTAACAGTAGGCAAAACTAATTTGAAATTCCATTGACTTCCTTCAATCAGATGACTTGATTCTCAGAGTACTTTGAATCCAACCAGATATCCAAGAAAAATGAATGGCATCAGATTAAGAACATTTAAAAAAAAAGGCTGTTCAAATCAAACCCCAGTTCCCTCTGCATACCTCTAATACTTATCACTAGGTCTACATGCTAATGTAATAAAGTAATTTTCTTAAACTATGAGTTTCCAGCAGAAGTGAACCAGATTTAACTATGTGCAAAAACAAGGGCAGTCACCAGCAGTAACAAAGCAAAACAAAAATTGTGCCCAACTTTTACATTACAAATGTGGAGAGGGAAAAAAAAAAGTTATGGTGATGACAAAATATCTGATTTAAATGCAGCTCCAGCGTCGCAGTGGCTCACCTCTAAATCAGTCTTTCTAATTTCCAAGAACAAAAATATCAATGATCCTTTTAAACACAATCTATATTACTAATCTATTATTACTAAAAAAAATGTGACTATTATCTTTGTGCATTGAAAACTAAATGTCAGAAATCTTACTCTGATTATCCTTGAAGCATCTCAACTTAAAAAGCTACCACTAAGTCAGCATTTATCACAGATGACAAAACAATGTCAGGTAATTGTATGGGGATCAAGCCAAACATTCTGTTATTTGCTCCATCCATAAAGTGCAACCGGTCTTAATAATTTAAAACAAAATTTTTTTTTCCAAGTTTGTGCATTTAATTCTTTAGTGACTAGCCAGGACACAGAAATCAAGAAAATACTCAGAGGCAAAGACAGAAAATTTCCCCCCTCTTCCAACAGGACAGCATTCACTTCCAATACAGCCAACAAACAGCACTCACTTCCAATACAGCCAACAAACAGCACTCATACATATCACAACATAGGCTACAAGTAAAGACTGCCAGCTTCGCCATACTTTATGTTGTACGACAGTTGGCCGGTCCGTCAGGCGGGTTGCCTTCATCCTCGTCTACATCCAAGAATCCTGTGATCCTGTAACCCATGTTCATCAGCATGACCTCCAACGGATCGGCATTCATGCGCTTCTGATTGGCTAGTGCTGCATCATCACTGTTGTTCACTTCTCTGTCGTTTTCAGTGCCATCCTGTAAATAGTCAAATGTCATTAGTAGAAGAAACATTTCCACATACATCCTGTAAATAGTCAAATGTCATTAGTAGAAGAAACATTTCCACATACATCCTGTAAATAGTCAAATGTCATTAGTAGAAGAAACATTTCCATTTACATCCTGTAAATAGTCAAATGTCATTAGTAGAAGAAACATTTCCATATACATCCTGTAAATAGTCAAATGTCACTAACAGAAGAAACAAGACATACTAATTTTTTAGCAATGGAAAAGAGACATAACATTTTTTTAGCAATTGAAAAGAGACATAACATTTTTTTTAGCAATTGAAACGAGATTTTTTTAGCAATTGAAAAGAGATTTTTTTAGCAATAGAAACGAGACATAACATTTTTTTTTAGCAATTGAAAAGAGACATTTTTTTAGCAATTGAAAAGAGACAAAATATTTTTTTAGCAATTGAAAAGAGACATAACATTTTTTTAGCAATAGAAACTTACTTCTGGCCTAGGGCTCCATAACCTGACCACTGGGTCAATGCCACTGGTAGCCAATAGACAGGTGCTGGGGTGGGGCTGCAGACAGTTGACTATGGACTCATCGCCTCTCATGACCCTCATGATGTTAGTGGTTAGTTTGTCCCATATAAAGAAGGAGCCATCGTCAGATCCTGCCACAATGTACTGTCCATTGCTTCAAACAGAGAAAGTGTTTTAGTATATAAGCGATTGGAAAAAATAGTGATGGAAGGCTTTTTTTCTGCATTTGACTGCTAATATTCAATATATAAAAGAACATTTTTGATAGAAGAAAAAAATGTATTACCAGTACGTCAGGTTTATTACATGATATGAATGATGAAAAACTTTCTCTAGCTATGAGCTAAGTAATGTGCAATTAAGGTTTCTTAGATAGTTTTTGAGTTTATATTTAATTAAAAGGAAATTAATTTAATATGTATTTTTGATGCACAAGTTATCTTTTAAAATTTTGATTTTTCTTAGAGAAATCATCAAAAGAAAAAAAAGTAGTAAAGTTCCCTTTTAAACCTTGTGATCTATAGGGCAGATGAGGTTAAGGTTTTGTTTCTTTGGCCAGCACAATGACTAACTGCCTTTACTTTCCCAACTTAAGTCAGGTACCCATTAGAGCTGGATGGACTCAGGGGAGCCATAAAATCCCAAAATACAAAATTCCTGTCTTCAGATGTTCGAACCCAGGTCTCCAGGTTCCATAAAATCCCAAAATACAAAATTCCTGTCTTCAGATGTTCGAACCCAGGTCTCCAGGTTCAGAAGCCACAGTTAAACCACTCAGCCACTGCACCCCTCCATCTAATCAATCTTAAGGTTTATTTGTGCCAATTTAAATTTCATTGACATTGTTTCAAGAAATCACATTCATTATCTAATTATCTGATTTATCACTGCGTAATATAATTGTTTATTTCTTTATATAGAAGCCAAATAGATCTAACTAATTATTTATATGTCTTTTGTTTTAGTTTAGAAACAAACAATTAAAACCTCATGACCTGTCAGTTACCTGCCGAAGAAATTAGCCTCTTTGATGTCGGTAGTTGTATTACAATGGCCACAGAAGCGTAAGGAATAATCGGAAGCAGTCTTCTGATGCTCTTTTTCCTGATCAGATTCATGTCTAGAACTAGGGTGTCTCATCCCTTCATCTGGCCTGTGTTCCAGGCCATCCTTGGAAGCTAAACAAGAGGAACAAAGAACAAATCAGTTTTTCTGACTCGGAGAAGAGTTCCTGAAGCATAAAGCTCCTTTTATATTAGAAGATTCAGTTGTTATCATAAAAAAAAAACAAATTAGTTTTTCTGACTCGGAAGAGTTCCTGAAGCATAAAGCTCCTTTTATATTAGAAGATTCAGTTGTTATCATAAAAAAAAAACAAATTAGTTTTTCTGACTCTGGAGAATTCCTGAAGAATAAAGCTCCTTTTATATTAGAAGATTTAGTTGTTATCCTATATCCAACTCTTATTAATCAATAGAAACGACATTTGAATGTTGGGTCTCTTCTAAGTTCAAGTATATGTCAACAAATGTTCGTTTTTAAATCTATTAATTATTTAAAGCAAAATAATTGCTCCATAAGCTGTATAAAGGAGAAATAGTATTTTTATAAAAAGTATATTCTATAGTTTTCTTGTTTGTCGTCAAGACTTGGAGGTTGATCTAAAAATTTTCAAGTTACTGTACATACAATAAAAACAACACAATGTGATAATCACTTTAACCAGCAGATAACAATAACACATTAAAGCATCTTTTTTTTGCTAATATCTAAAGAATCAACCATGGCTCTGTTTACTTGTCTATACAGACATCCAACAAATTCAATAGTATCACCCAATACTTAGTTTATTTTCTGTGGTAACAGCCAGGCATAAACAAGTCTGTAATAAAACCTACACTTTAATGACAAAGATGCACACCTTATGTCTCTGAGAATATGGCTGCCATTTAGAAAACCTACATTTCAATGACAATAATACACACCTTCTGTCTGCGAGAATATGGCTGCCTTTATGTCTCTGTCTAGTGTCTCACAGGCATTGCTCTTGGCGTAGTCCGGAAAACGATGTTTGAAATGGCTGAGACAGTCAAATGCATCCTGGCTCCATGCCAGTTCATATAAGCAGCGGGCTAGTCGGAAATGTGCTTTCATGTGGTGAGGGTCAAGGGTCAATGCCTGGTAGCAATCACGCAGAGCTGCATAGAGATCTCCATCCCTGATTTAAATACACAGAATTAAATTCTATAAAAAATAGAAAAGATTTTGAGTTTTATCTTTAAAAATGTGATTTAAATAATTATTTGTATGCTGTGAACATAAAAAGTAACTGTATACACATGAAACAAATATCCCACCATTTTCTTTTCAAGTAAGCAGCCGCTCTGTTGCCATACAAGACAGCAGACGCATTGCACCTGGCTATTGCCTGGTTGTAGACATCTATTGCTTGTTTGTATTCTTCTTTCTCAAACAATGCGTTGGCATGTTTTTTTAAGTTCTCTATCAAGGGAGTCAACTGCTTGGATTCTCCTTTATGTCTGCATGAGAAAAAAAAATTCATTAAGCAAGGGCTGCTTATGCCTGTTACAAACTATCAGTTAGCAAGGGCTGCTTATGCCTGTTACAAACTATCAGTTAGCAAGGGCTGCTTATGCCTGTTACAAACTATCAGTTAGCAAGGGCTGCATATATCTGGTACAAACTATCAATTAGCAAGGGCTGCTTATATCTGGTACAAACTATCAATTAGCAAGGGCTGCTTATATCTGGTACAAACTATCAGTTAGCAAGGGCTGCTTATGCCTGTTACAAACTATCAATTAGCAAGGGCTGCTAATATCTGTTACAAACTATCAGTTAGCAAGGGCTGCTTATGCCTGTTACAAACTATCAATTAGCAAGGGCTGCATATATCTGTTACAAACTATCAGTTAGTAAGGGCTGCATATATCTGTTACAAACTATCAATTAGCAAGGGCTGCATATATCTGTTACAAACTATCAGTTAGCAAGGGCTGCATATATCTGTTACAAACTATCAATTAGCAAGGGCTGCATATATCTGTTACAAACTATCAATTAGCAAGGGCTGCATATATCTGTTACAAACTATCAGTTAGCAAGGGCTGCATATAGCAGATACGAACAGTTAGTACCTGTATGGGCTGCATATACCTTTTTACAAAAATGCTTAGTACTAAATTGCTAATTCCAATCCATTAATTAGGGTAATAATTTAAAGGTTAATATTACCATACTGCAAATTAATTCTTTGAATTACAATTCATTTACAAAACGACTCTAGTTTTCAAGTTTAAATGTAATGATGATATTTATCAGATAACTTTAATTAGAAGCAAACATGCTGTTTATATTTCTGTCAAGTCTATACATCTGTTTTCACTTCCAATAAAACAAAATTCAAAGAAAAATCTTTTAAGATGATTCAAACTACAGGCTATCTTGAAAATTATTAAATAACTTTTTTTTCTAAAGCTATGTGGTCTACTGTAAATGCAATTTGGATGGGAGTTTGTGACATAATGTATGAGTTTCAGCCCTGACTCCCACTCAATGGTTTATGTTTCCTACAGTTCAACGAAGACAGCTTGTCAGCAATCCTTTCATGACAGTGAAGAGTGAAGACCTGAACAGAGGATGACGTCAAAGAGAATGGAGATGTGTCTGTCGTTGATGAGGATTACTGTTTTGTAGAGTGTTGACGAACTTAATCTAGTTTCAAAGCGCACAGGTCAATTTGCTTTTAGGTTACCGGTTGATTCGGACATAGTCAGAGCTAAACATCCAATCTCAGATCTAATAATATGAACAATCACAGCCATTCAGGTTTAAGTCAATGGATTACAGACTTCTAATTACAGATACGGTCTAAAGTGTGGTGTTTAAAATACTGCTGTAACTAAACTAATTGAATGGGTTGGTGTAGCCATGTGGGATCATCTGAGACAGCCCTGTGTACTTCAAGCAAACTGATGTAAAAACTTTGCATGTAGTACAACAGTGATATGACTATGTTTTCAAGAAGGCTTAGGTCAAATTGAGTCCAAGAAAGTTGAGGTCCAACAGAATTAAGTTGAGACCAATATTCCAGTATCCAACAAGTTCAGACATTTGTCAAGTTTTGGATTCTTTATTTATTGTTTATTTATTACACTGATTAAAATGTCTCTTTATTTAGGGCCTGAGTTGTCAGGTTCTTGAATCATCTACATCAATTAGTCCAGTAGTTACATAGAATCGTAACAATACACATAACACATAAAACCAACACAAAAAAAACTAGCAATGAAAATAAATTCAAACAGACCTTTTGTTGGGCAAATCTCCAGAGTGGTCTGCGGCTTTGTCAGAAATGGAAGAAGGTGACAACAGACTGGAAGAGATGTGTGCTGATCTGGTCTGCGTGTTTGATGATGATGATGATGACGATAAGGATGATGAAGATCCCCTATAAACTCCATTAGTTCCATTGGTATGAAGACTGTAACCATTTGTAGGCGGGACCAGGTTGTCTGAAGCATTCCAAATAATAATAATAATAATAATAATCTTTATTATCCGTACTAACACAGTGAGCCCACTTAAAATATCTAATTGGTTTACTATAAAATAATTAAAGGTTTTTGATAATACAAGCATGGTGAACCTAATGATTGGCTCTTTCTCTTCTTATTGACGATGCCAACGTTGATACGACTAAATTGATTTTTGGATTTGTAAACTTCAACTTGTGTTGTGTAAAAAGAGCATGCTTTCTCCTACAGTTTAATACCAAATTTAATTATAAAAAAAAAGTTATTAAGTTTAATCACAACAAGATAGTGAAATACAAATAAGCAAAATTAATTACGGAGATAAAGAGTCAAGTGAATTTAGAAAAAAATCTTTGTCAACGTTTTGGGATCTTTGGGCGCCTCTGAGTCCACCCAGCTCTAATGGGTACCTGACAATATTTGGGGAAAAGTAAAGGCGGTTGGTCATTGTGCTGGCGACATGACACCCTCATTAGCCATGGGCCACAGGAACAGCTGACCTTTAACATCGTCCGCCCTATAAATCACAAGGTCTGAATGGGGAACTCATTCAATTCACAATGAGTGGAAGATTACCTTTGACCAAACCATTAGTTCCTAAGATAGAGATGTCAAACCGTCGAGGGCGAAGTTTCCTGCTAACATCAAATAAATAAATCTGTTCTCCGCCCAAGTTAACAAGCAGCTCAGAACCATCAGGGCCAAAGGTCAAATAAGTTGATGCCAGCGTACGGTAGCGTTTCTTATAATCTTGCTGCTTTTGAGGCAGATGACCTGGCAATAGAACAATATTTGGAGAAAGGTTTCAAAAAATATTTTTAGAACATACCTTGATACGGCCTTTTGCTTCATTGGGAAAACAAAAAGTCAAACTTTACTATGTGCAATAATATTAAAGTAGGATATAGCCAGGCTATCACGATGACCATCTCAATTATTTTTTCCTAATTTAATAGATATACAATGATTAATCCTGAATTTCTAACAACTTTAAAAGGCATTCGACAAGTCTAAAATATAGAAAATAATCCTTCATTTGTTTCAATTTTTACTGATCAAGACTTTTAAAACATGAAACAAACAAAAAGACTTACTTTTCCAGTAATTATAATTAGAGATATTAAATAGTTGGATCACACCAAATATGTAGCTTAAAGCTGGGTCTGTCTAGCCATGTAAATGATGGTCCCTACTATCCAGCAAAAGGCTACAAAGTTACCTGCTATGAAATACTGGGCACATCCTGGAGGAATGCTGTAACTTTCTCCTTCAATGTCTTCAAGGTGTGGATGATCCCAAGGATATCTAAACAAACAAACATCAAGTCATTAGTTTCACTCCATTCAAACTGCAACATCACAAACAAATTGAATCAGGGTGTCTATGTATATGTAAAATGAAATATCTTGACAAGAGATATTCCAGGATGGAGTGAAGGCGTTGTCAGCATGTGTGTAGTGTGCTGTCAGCATGTGTGTAGTGTGCTGTCCTGATACTTAGCTTCAATTACAGGAACTACTTGCAGACATCAAACATAATAAGTGTTTATTTACATGATACACATACAACTCAGCACTATTTCACCCTCACTGGCATAGAGGAAAGTAGCTGGCAGCAGATGGCCTTTGAAAGAGATGGAGAGCTCTCACAAAGGCTGCGGGTCACACATTTGAGACTCAAAGAAAAGCCATTATTGAAGATAGGCGCAGAAGATGGAAAGAAAGCTTAAATAGACTGATGGAGGACAACCGCTTTGTCCGCACAAGATGAGGATGAATATGCAGGTCGCAACTGGGTTTGCACAGTCATGTGAAACACTGGACACTTCAATACATATAATTACTTGGCACAGACTTCAATACATATAATTACAGACTTCTATAATTTACAATCACTGAGTACTGACATTATACAATTACTTCTCATTATGACTTCTAATATGAATGTTCTACTCTAACTCTCAGATCAACTACATCATAACTATTAAGTTGATTCACTAAATCATGTCTAATAGATTGTCTGCTTTCTACATGGTTATTGGATCAACTCACACTCTTGTTCACTCGTACATCCAGTCATCTCATAACTTTTACACTTTCAATGTTTCTTGAATTCATATAAAATAGAATGCAGCACAATAAGGTTACTATTTGACCAGTGACAATTTGCCTATGAATCTTTTGCTTACTCATCAGTTTACCACTGACTCTAAAACTATACTTATGACTATCTCAAGTGACAAATCAATCATTAAATTCATTAAAATTTTAGAATTTAAACAAGTACAGATAATTCTTCTTCTTCTTCTAGCCAGATTTTAGCTGCTGAGCTGTAAGCTCTTTTGCAGACTGTGCAAAGGAAAAAAAAAGCATTCTTTTATTTTCAGTTGTCCCTCATTGCCATTCAGGGTGCTAGATTTGTTGGGCTGTGGTGGCAGTAGGGTCTGCCTAAGGTGCTAGATTTGTTGGGCTGTAGTGGCAGTAGGGTCTGCCTAAGGTGCTAGATTTGTTGGGCTGTAGTGGCAGTAGGGTCTGCCTAAGGTGGGTTAAAAGAGAGTATGATTCACAGTTTCATAAGGGAGCGTGCAGTGTCTACAGAGGGGTGTTCTGTTCAGGAACATGTTGTTATATATATATCTCAGTAAAAAACAAGATGAGATTTAAAAACTCTTTAAAATTAAAAGGAAAAGATGCAATAATACCTAAATCTTATCTTCCACATACAAAAATAGAATCCTATAAACATCAAACATAGAAATACATGTCATGTTTCAACAACTCATTTGAGAATTCTGACTTTATGAGTGCCATTCAGGCATGGAGGGAATTACCTAATTAGCCAGGAAAATCATTGTCTAATGTAACTGAAATGAGCAACTTGATAAGCATATATGATGATTTAACCTATTTGAAGGATTGTCTTAAAATAATTTAACTTTTTTGAAAGACTGCCTTAAAATGGTTTAACTTTTTTGAAGGACTGTCTTAAAATGGTTTAACTTTTTTGAAGGACTGTCTTGAAATGACAGTATTAAAATAATGTCTAGAATGACATGAAATAACTATCTCAAGACCATAGTCACCTGTTGACATTGTCTCCAGGGATCTGCATGCTGCACAAGTTCAACATTCTCCTGTCGTACATTCGTACATATGGGTCATTGGCACCCACCGCAAGCATCTCAGGCCTGAGTGGGTTGATCGCCAGACACTTAGCCTCGGCAAACTGGCCCATGTGCGCATTCAGATTGATCAGGATATTGTTTGGGGCAGAGGTCGTGGTGCTGGTACAACGCAGATCAAATTGCCTTCAGGAAACAAAACAAACACAAAGATTGGTTACAAGTATGCTAGGTCAAATGTTCTAAAGAAAAAATGAACAAAATTTAATTGTTCTTCCTTCCCATGTATCCATTTATCTATTACTAATAATTACAAATCTTGTTTTAATTTACTGTCAAGTTGTTTTTCTACTAGAACACAACTTCTGAAGTGGTGACACAGACTTCTATGATTTATAATCATCATCTTCTGTCCCTTGACTTGTGTCCTAAGGGGTGCTGTGACAGTTCGAGTAACCATAGTCCTCCATTTTTCCTGGTCAGCAGCTGTTCATAGCAGGATATCAAAAGAGAGAAGCTGGTTCATTCTTTTACATTGTCCAGCCAGCTTTTCTTTGGAGGAACCTTTCTTTATGCTTCCTCCATTTTACCTTGAAAGATGAGTGAGTCCTACAATATGACTGAACCAGCTCAGCTTTTGTATCTTCACAGTATTGAAGAGTTCCTTCTTTTTGCCAGTCAGAGTGTTGACTTGTAAAAGTACAAACTCATTTTTCTACTGTTCCTGGTATCTGATACCCAACATTTTTCTGTACAATTTACTCACAAAGGCTTGAATTCTTTCAGCCTCAGCATTCAGAGTCCAACTTTCACAACCATATATGAGCACAGAGACTACTAGTGAAGAATACAGTTTTAATTTTACTGGAAAGCTGATGTTACTCTTCCAGATTTTCCAATTTGCTCATGACAGCAGATGCGAAGCTTAAATGGTTTTAATCTCTTTTATTGATCATCTATCTCTCGTTATGTTTAACCACCCTAGGTATTTAAATGAGTCAACTTCTTCTAGTGTTTGAACATTCAACTGTATGCAACATCTCATACTATCTCCACTACAAACTCGTACTTTTGTTTTATTTATTTCCATGCCAACAGCTCTACATCTTGTTCCTGGTTTGCATTTGTTTCCAATCATCTGTAAACCTAAAATTGGAAATAGGCTGCCCGTTAAAACTACCAAGAAATTTCTTGTGTTAAAATAAGTAACATGTGTGTTGATGTAAAAAGTCCTTCTTTCACTAGCCAATACACATGACTATTACACTTACATGACCATTACACTTACACAACCATTACACTTACATGATAGTGCCGTCCTCTGCAGCACTCCAAAATAAATAGGGCAGATTTGGAGCAGTGGCAATTCTCTTGACCCTACCCAGGTGGTAGGTGAACACATGAGTGGTCTCCTTGCGGTTCAGATCATGGACATTGATGCGATGGTCTGCAGCCCCAGTGACAATCAGGGCATCATTGGAGTGTGGTAAGAACTGAAAATAGCAAAAGGCATGTTTAATTTCTATTTTCGGGAGATCAAAATGAGATTAGTGTTATTCGATGATCATATTTTTTGCTTCCATCAGTTGTAGAACAACTATGGTTCATCTTGTGGAGGTAACGAGATGAAAGTCTATGGTTGGAACAATGTTACCTAAACAGCAGTTCCCCTCTACATGCAGTGCATTTGATAAAGGAACTGCAAGTACCTGATACACCCATTGATAGGTAGCCAAGTGATTTAATCCTTACAGACACTCATCAGCCGCTCTGCACGCTCTGCTAGGATGTAGCATTGTGTGCTGCAGGATGTCTAAGTGTCACTGGCTCCTCATTTTTTCCTCAGAGTTTGACTCTTGAAGCATTTTAATTTTGGGTATAACCACAAGGCAGCGGAGGTTAGGATTCAGATTTATAATAATATATGGGATTTTAAATAAAAAGAGCTTAATTCCAATTCAATTCTTTAAGGCTAAGACGAACTTGTTTAAAATTTATTTAAACGTCAGCTGTTTTGCTATTGTTTCATAAATATTGTTATAACTCTGCCATGCGCACCGCCATCTAAGCTAGAAGGTGCGCACTGTGATAAACTAGACTGAGAAGGATGTCAACATTAGGAAGAGAAGAGAGAACAATTTCTGCCCAAGTTGAGAGCCGAAGTGAAAAGACTGTGCCTAAGATAAATGTTGTTTTGTGTACCTATGATGTCGTGTAAATAAACATATATGTGCCTCGTTGAGTTGCCTCACTTAAGTTATTACAATATATATTGTTGTTTTGTGTGTGTGTGTGTGTTTTTTTATTAAAAGCACTGTAGAAGCAAAATCTGACCTTGACTGAAAAAATATTCCCTTGGTGTCCTGTCTGTAGTTTAGAAATCATCTTATGATTGAAAGGATCCCATAAAATAACATTCAGATCATCAGAGCCACTTGCCAACATGCTAGACACACAGAATGGTTTCAGAAAACACTTTAATTCAGTTAATAAAACATAAATATATAGATCTGTACATTTATAGTGGAAAACATTATGTGAGCCTAATAAAGAATAAGTTGAGAAAAAAAAAAAGCTAAAATAAGTTAATCCTAAGATTGTTTGAATGTAAAGAAAAATATCAATTTAAAAAATTAAATTAAAAAAGCACTAACTTTCCTTTCTCATTCCATTCCAAACAGTTGACGCAGCCTCCATGACCCTGAACATTTAAATAGAGTTCATTAAGAAAAATTTCCAAGTGGCTTTTTAACTATGAAATAAAACAAATGTTAATCTAAATAGTATAATTTCAATAGTTTTTTAAAGAGATTTAGGCAACATTCATGTTAAATTACACTTTGTTTTTTATTTGTTCTTTCTTAAAATTGATTTTCCATCGCACATCTTTCGTGCTTTCAGCCTACTCAGTGTACTTGATTCAATTTCTTTTGTTGACATGTTAAGAGAGGTATGGGGAGGAAGGTTTCCATGCTGTTTTACCATTTTGCAAACACAACTCAGCTCAAATCAGGTTTCAAACCCAAGCCCCCTGGATAGAAAGTCAAGCTGTTTATGCCACTCTGCCTCGAAAAGCACAAGTGTACGGGTTAGTTATTTTATAGTCTGACTAAGTGTCTATAAAAGTAAAGTTCCCCTTTCAGACCCTGCAATCTATGTGGCAGATGATACAAAGGTCATCTGTTTCTGTGGCTCATGGTTAATGAGGACATCATGTGGCCAGTACAAAGACCAACCGTCTTTACTTTTCCCCAACGTCAGGTACCTATTAGAGCTGGGAGGACTCAGAGGCGCCCTAAAGATCCCAAAATTTAAAATCCCAGTCTTCAGCAGGACCCCCAGTTTGGAAGCTAAGTGCTTTACCACTCTGCCATCGAGCCTCCTTGAGTGTCTGTACTGGACAGAATATAGACGACAAAAAAAAACAGGTAAATATATCACCTCAAGTTCTTTCTCTAAGCCCAATCTGTTTACCAAATCTGGAGTGACCTGCTCTGAACGCTGAAACTTTATGTGGACATCATCCTATGAAGATAAATATTTAGAAGTAGTTGGTGAGGTGACAGATAATGAACTTAACTGAGAATTTAAAGAGGAACTCTTCTTATCCAAGAGGGCAAAACATCAAATGTACAATTTTTGTTAAAAAAAAATACAACCCTGCATCCAGAAACTATATCTGCATTAAAGACTAATGGTTTATACATATAAAACGTTTCATGCTAACCATTTACAACTGTATCATCTACATTACAGAGAAAGAAAAAATATCACTTTTTACTAGACAAAACTTCTGCAGCAGAGGAGACAATAAAGACCGATGAATTGATGATGAAAAGGCATCCTACAAGACCAGTGTAATATTAATTTCCTAGCAAACTTTGATTTGCAAATTAGTTCATCTATAAATGTTACATAGTTAAGTGACCGTCACTGATCTACAAACCTTTATTTCCCGCTCAACTTTCCTTTTAATTGACCACATGATCAAATGCAGACGTGTCACTGTGCCAGCTGCTGAGGGAAATCATTTCCATGATTAATATTTTCATGGTAAATCTAATTCTAGTTATTAGAAATAAAGAAATATACAGTTCTTCTCACTACTATGAATGCAACAATTGAATAGGGGGGAAATAATGCATACTAAAATCACAAAGTAAATATATATGTCAATTTTATACTTGAGTTTTCACTGAGAGATCTCCAAACCAAAAGCCTGGAAATCAGGCCTTATTAATGTCATGTTTAGAACATCTAAACAGTCAGTTTGTCTATTTATAAAAGTTATATATTTAATTTACTGAACAATTAGGTCACCACTAGTCCATCTAACCATTTTATTTCTCAAATCAAGCAACAAGAATCAAAATATACTGATAACACAATTAAAACTTACATAATGATTTAGTAAAGGATAATTCTACCAAGAATTCAACTCAATTATTATTAAGCAGTCTATAGGGCAGATGATGTTAAGGTCATCTGTTTCTTTGACCAACAGTTTACAAGCAGGGTGTCATGTGGCCTGCACAACAGCCTTTACTTTCCCCAACTTAAGTCAGGTACCCATTAAAGTTGGGTAGAATCAGGGGCGCCCTAAAAATACAGAAGTTCAGAATTCCAGTCTTCACCAAGATTCAAACCAGGACCCCAGGTTTGAAAACGAAGCACTTAACCATTCAGCCACATCGTCCCCAAGATAATTTAACCTACCACTAATTTCCAAAGTGAAAACCTTTCTTAGCTACTTAAGTGGCATGAATTAGGAAGAAGCTTTACAGAGAATATATATTAGAGTATATTAGTATTACTTACTTCCTTTTTGGATTAAAAGATATTTTTAAAGATCAAACAAGCTTAAATTTAACCTTTAACCCTGGTTAGAACAATATTTGAATAAGCATCCTCTATTTAGGACCCTCAAGAAAACATTTTAAAAAACTACAAACAATGCAAAATAAAGCTATAAGACTTTTGACTAGACTAATACCACTAGTAAAATGATTAAACTTAGAGACACTAGTGGAGAGGAGACTGAAAGGTAAAGTAGCAATAATACATAAAACACTAAACCATTATTATTGTTCTAGCCAGCTGCTTACATGTAAGCTCTTTCGCATGAAAAATTGTGTGCTATTTTTTTCAGCTGTTCCCCACTGTTATACAGAGTGTTGGTTATGACATTATGTAGGTTTAAAGACTGCATCACAAACCAAGAGATTAGAAACAGTGACCTGCTAACTATTGTAAAAAAAAACACAAGCTAAAAATCTATGGCCATTTTACAAGGTCTTCTTGGCTCGCAAAGAACTTCCTTCAGGGAACAGTACCAGAAAAAAGCGATTGGAAGACAACATAAAAGAATGGACAGACCTGCCTTTGAAAGAGGTTCTATCTAAGGCAAAAGACAGGAATGGAGAAAGACGGTTGCCAAATCTTGCATGGTGCCCAAAAGGTCTAAAAAACTAAGGGATAGGTAATAGCATCTGCCTATGGTGAATTGGCGCAATCGAAGAGGATATGACTGACAGTTTTGTAAGGTTCAGTGCAGCATTCACACAGGGATGGGTGTTTGGGGTTTATTCTGTTAACACTAAAACATAACTTACAACAACACAACCTAATAAAATACTCAGAAAGACACAAAGATAAAGGCACATTTCTTATTCCATATACTAGGACTAATTCATACAAGTGCTCTTTCTTCCCTAAGGCATAAGAGTAAAGAACAGGTTGATTGAATCAGATGACTTAGCAGAGTTTAAGTCTCTAATTACATGCATGACTACATTAACACAAGGATATGGGTGGGACATGTAATTATCTTCTATTTTGCAGGAGCATCTGTAATTTCTAAGATATTCGTGATCAATCAGTCAGTGGTAGTTGGTAAATATATTTAAAATAAAGAGTCAAGAAATCACAGCAAGTTGAAATGTTTATTTTAAAGTTATTTAAAGTTTATAGATCTAGACTAACATATATACATAGAGATTTATAAAATAACTGAAGCCTCGCTGTGACTAGATCTAGTGTGGCACAGCCATTCTTGACTTGTTACAGTGGATTATTATTGATTATAGATTGAAAATGAAGCTGATGTTCAAATTATTCTATTGTTAGCTTGAAATCTAATATCTGCCTGATCTGTGTGTGAAATGCGCTTTGGACTGTTGCTCAATGGTCTTAATGGTCACTGACATGAACCCTGATGTTGTCCTGCAAGAGGTTTGGGGTAGGATGTAATTATCTTCACATCGGAAGGAATATCCAAAACATTAATTTAGCATTATCTTTAATGTTTTTAGGTAAGTTTTTTTTTTTTCAATTGATGCTGAGGACAAGCCAGTGAGTTGAACTGCCTTAAATGAAGCCTTAATTTTTAAGTTAAGGTTAGGCCTTAGCCTAAGTCTTAGATTCTAGTCTAGAGGTGATATTTAGAATCAGAAGAATGTTAGTTAGAGTGTTATCTAGACTAGAGTTTAGATATATAAAAAGTAAAAAGGATAGAAGATGTTTAGATTTAGATCTAATTGCCACAGTGTTTTTTTGTTTGTACTGACTGGTAGTAAGACTGTAAGTGGTAGATGTATTTAATTTACTTTATTATTATACTTTATAAAATAGATCTTGTCTTAATCCTGATTAATTTATTAAGCTTAAGTATAATTCTAGACTATGATAATTTCATCTAGTCTAGAGTAGTCTAGACCTAGAATCTATATTTTAGATTAGATCTATTTAAAATTAAAAGCATTTAGACAATTTAGTCATTTAGATCTACATCTAGCTGATAATCTAGCTCTATCTAGACTAATCTAGAGTTTCTAGACTATCTAGTATAAAGTAGTATTACTTTTTATTTAATATTTTATTATTTAAAATATTTACAAAATAAAATTACTTACTCTAAAATTCTAGATTGAAAAGTGACAAGTCTATTACTACTAGAGTCTATTACTCTATAATTTTATTTTACTATGTACTATGTAGAGTAGACAGAGTAGATCTAGAAATCTAGATTCTAGTACTAGACTAACTACTAGTTAAGTTTAACTAGTCTAGAGTCACTAGACTGACTACAGTCTACAGTGACTAGAGTTTTCACTACCAGTTTCAGTCTAAGAGTTATAATAATTAAATAATAATTAATTTAAATACTAGACCTAAACTACTCTTTTAGTCTTTAACTTTAACTCTTAGAATGTCTTCGACTTCGATCTAGTCTAGATGATCATGATCTGATGATCTAGATAATTTAAATTTAAGACTGATTAAGCATTTTCGTAAAACTTTATTGCGTCTTTTAAGTCAATCAGTCTACATCATTTAGATTTAAGTACTGGTGTTGATCTAGACTCCAGCTTTGTGTAGACGAAGTAAATCTGGATCAGATTCTAGGTCTAGACTCTACGTAGATATAGATCTAGGTCTAGGCTATATGCTTCTCTATAAACACAAATAATACCATCAATATGTCCTGTTTCCTGTCATTAATGTCGTAATGGTAAATATAGATCAACTTTCTAGATCGATCTCTAGACTACTAGTACTAGGTAACTTGGTTCTACTCTAGTTTTAAGTTTATGTCTTATTTTTGAACCGAAAGAACGGAGATAGACACTAATACATAGTTAGATCTAAATTAATTGTAGATTTTTGTGCATTTACATCTTTATATTTAATAGGGAAAAAAATGTTGCAGATAGAGTGTACATCTCTAGATCTATATAGATCACAGACCTATACATATATATATACAGGTCTGTGATGTAGATCTAATTTGTTTACTAGACTAGACTTGTGGTAGTCGCATTTATTGGATTTTCTACTTTCGCTTTCACAATTGCAGTGCAAATCGAATATGTCGGCACCAGTTGATAGACTAATATTACAGAGTGACTGGGAGCAGACTCTTAGGTTCGTAGACTAAGTATTACAATTTTCGTTATAGTATAGATCAAGATTACTAAGTAGAATCTATCTAGATCTAGAATTAGAATGGATCAGTATAATGGAAAGTAATGAAATATTATCATTTTTCATACTTATTTAACTTATAATTATATTTTAATTTGTAATCTGAGTATTCTCTAAGTCTAAAATTACTAGATCTATACTAAAGTCTAAACTGTCTAAACTAAGACTAAGACTATAGTTTGTCTATAGTGACAAAAGTAAGTATAGTACTATACTTATAATTAATAATACTTTTAGTTTTGGCCCTTAGTCTAGTAATATTTAGAAGTTTGCCATCAAATTTGGAATGAAGATATATGCCTTCGGTGGATTTGTCAAAGCCATGGTGGATTAGCATTGAAAAGAGTATTCCAATGAACTTGGGTGGACAGCATATTATTTGTAAGATTTTAAAGAGGCCTTCTCTGCTGACTAGATCAAAGGTCTTTATCAGCTCGATGAATGCAATATACAAAGGCATTTTTTGCTCTCTGCACTTTTCCTGAAGTTGAGGGATGGGGAAAATCATGTCAATTGTGGACCTCCCTGAGCAAAAGCCGCACTGCGATTCTGGATAGACTCGATCAGCAAGTTTTTGTAGCCTGGGAAAAATCACTTAAGCAAAGACTTTGCCTACAATGCTTTGGAGAGAGATTCCCCTATAGTTGTTGCAGTCACTTCTGTCACCTTTGTTCTTGTACAGGGTGATGATCTTTGCATCCCACAGATCCTGTGGCACAGCACTTTCTTGCCAACATTTGTAGAAGTTCATGTAGAGTTTGGCTTAGTGTAGTTTTGCATTATTTCAAAAGATCTGGGGGGATACTGTCACATCCAGGGGCTTTGCTGGCAGCCATGTTTTCTATGGCTTTGTTGAGTTCTAATAGGGTGGGTACTCCGTCTAGTTCGTTCATTGTGGGTAATTGTTTGATAGCATTAAGAGCTGAGGCAGAGACTGAGCTTGTTGTGGCGTAGAGTTTGGAGTAATGTTCGACCCATCTGTGCAGTTGTTCACTCTTGTCTGTGATAGTTTCCCCAGTGGTTGATTTGAGAGGGGCTGACTTGTTTTGGGTAGGTCCGAGAGCCTTTTCGATTCCTTCACACACCTCTCTTATGTTGCCTGCTTGAGCAGCAAGCTGAATATACTCACTGAGCTCTATCCAGTATTCATTGGCACAGATCCATGCTGTCCTCTGCACAGAGGCTCTAGTTTCTTTCAAAGTTAACAGATTGCATTGGATAGGTTTTGCCTTGTATATGGCGAGTGCATCTCTCTTTGTTCTGATGACAGGTGCTAGTATAGTTGATTTAGACTCAAACCCTCATAAAAGATATGCTCTTTGGGGATGACGCAGCAGTAGTGGCACACTCACAATAGGAGCTTCAGTCACTAATGTCCTGCTTTTCTAAGGCTTGCAAAGAGTATGGCCTAACCGTTAGCACAAAGTAAACAAATGTTATGGGACCACCTGCTACAGCACCACCATCCATCCTCATTGACAATAACAAGCTAGATGCCTTAAATGAATTCTGCTACCTTGGGTCTACAATTCAAGGTGACCTGTCACTAGAAGAGGAGATCAAAAAATGCATAGGGAGGGCCGCATCAACCTTCGGTAGACTCCGACCAAGAGTTTGGGAAAACCAGAAGCTTACCACAGCAACCAAAATGGAGGTCTACAAGGCATGCGTTCTTAGAATGCTACTGTATGGCAGTGTGTCATGGACAACCTACACAAAACAAGAGAAGGAACTAAACTCATTTCACTTGCGCTGCCTTCAAAGGATCTTAAAAATAACATCGAAAGAAAAAGTGTGTAATACTGAGATCCTCGTGAGAACAGGCCTTCCCAGCATCTTTACGGTCCTCAGGCAACGCTGCCTGTGCTGGCTCGGACATGTTCACCAGATGGAGGACAATCGCATCCCAAAAATCATTCTGTACGGGCAACTTGCGTCTGGCTCAAGAAAAATGCTTGCCCCCACCTCCGTTACGTTGATGTGATAAAAAAGGATTTAAAATCAGTGTACATTGATACTGACCATTGGGAAGACATAACCTTAGACCGCACTAGTTGGAGAGAGACGGTATCCAAGAAAGCTATAGAAAACGAGAAAACATGGGCCTCGAGTTTGAAGAAAAGCGTGCCACACTGAAAATGGCCAGCTCCTCTACCCCCAAAGCGAAAGCCACCTTGACATGCAATATATGTGGAAGGGAGTGTCTCTCCTAAAAAGATCTCCACAGCCATATGAAAAAGTGTTCGAGATGAACCATAGTCGTTTCACGACTGAAGGAGGTCAATGATGAACTATACTTATATAGTTATATTTACTATGCTGTACGTATGCATAATATAGATTCTTATTTATTATTTATATAATTTTTCTGTTCTAGTCTAGAATAGTCTAGATCTTGAATCTAGATCTAGTAGTAGATATGTATATTGATATAAATATATATGCAATAGTATAGACTTAATGTAAAGTATTAAAATATTATATAGATCTAGATCTTTATAGATTCTAAACATAGCAGAAAGACCTAGACTAGAATAATTTAGATCTCTAGAATTTTAGAGTTGGTAAAGTTTTGACAAGTTTTGTTTTAATTTACACAATTTTTAAATATAATACAGACAGGCCACAGGTGTTTATGTGATTATGGCTGACATAAAGAAAAATTGTATAATGATAATGAGATCTTTAGAATCCAAGTAAATTAATTGTTTGCCCTGACCTTTGCTGTGTACTATTAAAATGGCTGGATGCAAGCATAGTGTCCCAAAATTTGATGCCTCTGAAATGTCTATTTACTGATTTTTTCAACATTCTATCCATATTTCCATCTTATTATAGATGCAGCTTCTTTTATCCTACAGTCGAATGTCTAGACAAGATATATTCAATCTTTTATCTATATAGCATTGAGCATGGAATGGGTTGCCTGAGCTAGCCAGGAAAACCAGTGACTTGGCAGAATTTAAGTCATTGGTTAATATGCATGACTAAATGCATGACGCGTAGGATGTAATCATCTTCTTTTTTGAAGTAACGTCTGTATTATATAAGATAAGATAAGATAGCATAGCTAACTAATCTCCAGAAATTTTATAATGTATTCAACATCCTTTTACTTTTATTAGGAAGTTTTTATTGGATAGTTTGGTGAAGCTCAAATTTTCACATTTGAAGTATTGGCACATTGAAGCCCAAGTCAATAAAGTAGTGATTTGAATTAGTAAAAAAAAAATATTATTAGTAATGAATTATAATATATGCAACAGAATAATTGTATTTCTAAGCTTATACTTTAAGTTTCAGGCCTTTATTTTTTTCTTTTATTACTTTTTAATTTTAGAGAAAGACATGGAAAAGCTTGGGTGGCATTCAAGTCATCAGGTAATGTAATCCTTATTGTAATGTAATCTTTATTGTAATGTAATCCTTATTGTAATCTAATCCTTATTGTAATGTAATCCTTAATGTAATGTAATCCTTATTGTAATGTAATCCTTATTGTAATGTAATCCTTATTGCAATGTAATCCTTATTGTAATGTAATCTTTATTGCAATGTAATCCTTATTGTAATGTAATCCTTATTGTAATGTAATCCTTATTGCAATGTAATCCTTATTGTAATGTAATCTTTATTGCAATGTAATCCTTATTGTAATGTAATCCTTATTGTAATGTAATCCTTATTGTAATGTAATCCTTATTGTAATGTAATCCTTATTGTAATGTAATCCTTATTGTTGTAAATTCCCCCCCCCAATCAACAATTTACATTTGCTAGGGGAGCTCTGTAAGAGGATGTAACATTGACAGGTAGAATCTAGTATCCCATAGGTGAGCAAAAGAATGTTTCAATTTGATTTGGGTGCAGGCTCATGAAATGAGATCATTTAGTTGTTGTTTTTTTTTAACATTGGTAATAAGGATAACAAAATTACTACTGTAATATAATGGATTAGTAACTACCATGCAAATGCAGCAGATTTTTGGTGTTGAGAAAAAAAAAAACTTCCCACCCCTTTTAGGCACTCCATGCCTCATCTTAACTCTTTCTCTCCGTAATTATTTACCACATTCTGGTGGAATCGACGCTGATATCGTCAGTTAGGAGAGAAAGAGTTAAAGGGCTGTTGTACTTTCACCCTTTTTTCAGGTCATCTATGTACTACTGTTGTGCAAGACATCTGCAATCCGGGACCCTTCCTTTATGCTTGCTGACCATGTGGATCTATCCAGTGCCACGTTTTCCCAACAGTTAGTGTTATATGTTAATATTTATCAGATACTTCTTGTTATTGCTAAATAGATTTCTTGAATTTTTTTTTAGCTCCACCCAGTGAATATTCTGAGGTCATAGGCCATGGCACATCCCCAGAAGGATTACTTTACCTGACCTCCAAAGATAAAGAGTTTAGTATTTCAGATATTACAAAGGTAATTATAATTAAACTATTTTTTTTTGTTAAACCTATTTTCTATGCTAAATTAAAACCAATCGTCATAGAAGGCCTGAACACTGACCTGCATTGTTGCAAATTGTGGGCGGTGGAAACCATTGCTCATCGCCATGTCGTACATGTGATGTTGTCACAGGTCTGTGTTAAGGCCTAATATAACGAATGGTCTCAGTTTTGTACGTCTACTTCTCTCAGATGCTCTAGATCTAGTTTTTACTAACTAAAAAAAGAAATTCTTGGGAAATTCTTCCAATAATGTTTGCATACTACAACCTGGTCCTGTGGTATGCACACTGGATTTTGTTCAGTTGTCTTGATGGTCCTGGTTCATATCCTGCCCTTTGCCATCCTTCATCATTCTGTGGCAGGTTTGGACTAGTATGTATTTTAATTTTAAATCTGAAGGAACATGCGAAACATGTAAAACATTTATTTAACAATTTTTAAAGACATGAAAGCACATGGTACACACCAACATTTGTTATCACTTTTTGGAATGGTTGTGATTACTCACACTAGTAATAGCTTCAATAATAAAGCTTGTTAAATACTTTCATACTGTACAATAGTGACTTGTTGAATAGTTTCATACTGTACAATAGTGACTTGTTAAATAGTTTCACACTGTACAATAGTGACTTGTTAAATAGTTTCATACTGTACAATAGAGACTTGTTAAATAGTTTCATACTGTACAATAGAGACTTGTTGAATAGTTTCACACTTAACAATAGTGACTTGTTAAATAGTTTCATACTGTACAATAGTGACTTGTTAAATAGTTTCATACTGTACAATAGTGACTTGTTGAATAGTTTCATACTGTACAATAGAGACTTGTTGAATAGTTTCATACTGTAGAGATTTCCCAGAAAGCTAAGAATTCATAAGCAGTTTAATGTCTAGCTGTACACATTTACCCCATTCTGAAACTAAAGCCTGCCTCAAGTTATAAGTATATTTTGGTTGTTACATGGTCTGCTAACATTTGTTGCTTATCACTAGAGAAGTTTGGTGGTAACGTACTGTGGAGAGAGTGCAACACTAACCAGAAAGTTTGTGTCCCCTACTATAACCTTCACCGGACTTCATACTCATAAAAAACAGGTGACATTCTTTTTATACTTAGGTTTAGTTTCTTTTCTTTTTAAGATAAACAAGCAAGGAATATAAAAATAGTTTTGAATTTGATTTGATCAGATTAAATTGAATGGGACAGGATTTGATCAAATTGGATGATAACGTCTTAAAAAAAAAAGGCAATTATGAGGATTGAATCCACAACATCTGCATTATTAGCGTGACACTCTCTCAACTTTGCTGCCAGTTTCTGGAATCTCCAGTCTTTCATCCACCTAACCATTTCCTTCCAACTTTTTCCTTCCACTCATCCATTAAGAGAGTCTAAGCTGATCGTGAAAAAATATTTGCTTTTTATGTAAATTCTTATTCCTAATACATTTTTGTCAAGAGAAAAAAAGAAAGCTGTCCTGTCAGCTAGCCCTATAACAGATACATACGCGCTTGAACTGTGGCAAAATCTGCCGATCCAGCATTGGCTTGATTAGCCACACCAGATTCTGCTGATCTCAAGACGAAACCAAAAGCAGTGACTCATCTGGGCATGTCCATTGTCTTCCGAGACAGAAGGAGCCATATAGATAGAGTCCTAATACATTTTCACAATTAATTTACCAACAATATTCATTTTGTTATGAAACTGTACAAAGTGACATATCTTTGACTAACCAAGAACAATAATTTGGAAGAGTAAAAATTTTCACAAAATAATGGTACAAATTATCAATGAGTCTAATATTTTATTCTTTGTCAAGGTAAATATCTTTTCTTTGATGATGACGATTGATGAAGATCTAACATTTTTTTATGTCTCCAGGTGACATGCTTGGACACTACTTCAGGCGGTCTTGGTGTTTCGTGCGATTCAGAAGGTAAACTTAAAATCTGGCAAACCAGTGATGGCGAGGTCCGGGTAAGTCTCACAGATATTTGATTTACTGCACTTACTGGGAGATGCTGAGTGATAAGGCACTTGGCTTCTGAACTGGGGGTCCTGGGCTCAGATCCTGATGAAGACTTGGATTTTTAATTTCAAAATGTTAAGAGCCCCTCTGAGTCCACCCAGCTCTAATGGGTACCTGACATTAGTTGGGGAAAAGTAAAAGCTGTTGGTCGTTGTGCTGGCTACATGGCACCTTCATTAACCGTGGACTTCAGAAGCAGATGACCTTTACATCATCTGCCCTATAGATCCCAAGGTCTGAAAGGGGAACTTTACTTACCAGTACTGGTCAAACAGGCTAAATATTCTTTTGCTTAGGAATCATCAACAATACAATTATACTCAGTGTAAAAGTTTAAAATGGAAATTATGTTGATCCACAGAGAGAACTGCTAGGCCATGTTGGAGATGTTTACACTTGCAGGTTTTTCCCATCTGGCATCGTTATTCTTTCTGCAGGAGCAGACACAATGATAAAAATCTGGTCAGCAGAGTCTGGATCTTGTGCAGCAACCATCACTGGTCATAAAGCTGGTAAGGGAAATAATTTTACTTACCCTTTTTTCAATAATTATCGAACCAAGCTGTACATGGTGAGGCATTCAGAAGTAGCGCTTATTAAGACAAATTCTTAAAATTGCTCCTTCTTCCTTAGTGTCATTAGTTTGGTGCATGAAATCAGTTAGGAAAACCAGTCTCTTAGCAGAGTTAAATAATAATAATAATAAATGTCTAGAGCCCTGTCAACAAACAAAATGTAAACTCAAGGCACTGAGATAACACAAGAGCTAAAATGACAAACTAATCTAAAAAAGTTTTAAACAGATAGGTCTTAATGTTTAAGTCTCTAATTAACATGCACGGCTGGATATGCTCAGGACGTCAGTAACTTCTTTTTTGAAGGAACGCCTTATATAAGATCAGAAAGTGCTTAACATAAAAAATAAATAAAAAGCTAAAAAGTGCATTATTTAATGTCTGTAACTATTTGTTCATCTAATTAATCTCTTTTTTAATATATGTAGTTATGGACATTATGCCATATTGGTTGTTGTTTTTTTATTATAAATGATTTTTTGTGTGTGTTATTTAAATGGTAAAAGTAAATAGTATTGAGATATATTTTGCTCTGGCATGTGCAATGGTTAATACTTGGCGTCTGCTTCTGCAGACATAAGGCTCATTGACAGCAATTAATAATTTTGTTTTCATGCATAAATTTAATTCATAGCTACTAATTTAATTACTATTATTGATTCAAAATTATTTTATCGTTTTTTTTGTGTTTTTTTTTATCAGCTGTGTTAGACTCTGCCATTGTCGACAGAGGCCGAAACATTATAACATCTAGTCGTGATGGCACTGCTAAATTATGGGATGTTGGACAGCAGACTTGTCTGGCTACTTTTGAAGATATTGGAGGAGATGTGAACTGTTGTTCACTCGAGGTGCCAGAAAATACAATCGAGCTTGGAACACCTGTTTCACAAAGTAGGTCAACTTCTTTATTTCTTTACTTTTCAAACATTTGGTTTTTATTTAGACTTTGTCATTGTTTTTTTTTTTGTAAGTCTTATTTTTAAAACATTTTTACAATTCATTTACCAGAAATATTCATTTTGTTTTGAATCTGTAAAATTTGACAGATCTTTGAATTTACGAAGAACAATAATTTAGAAGAGTAAAAGTAAAAATTAATTGTTTTGCATTCAGTATGCAAATGAAGTCTGTAAATAAAAATGTGCTAAGTAATTAACAGGAGTAAATCCTATTTCTCCAATAATAAATCGTATTCATTTCTCCAATCTGTAATTTGAAACCTTCTCTTTCTAAAGAGCATACACCTTACCCTTGTTTATTTCTTTTGCAGAAGATGGTTACATTTTTTAAAAATCTTGTTACCCTCTTAAAATCAATGCATTATAAATAGTCTCGTTTTGACTCCAGGTGACAGGGAAGTAGCCACCGAGGGGAAAATGCTATTGCTGGGTTGTGAGAATGGATCTCTTCAAGGTTTTGGTTTAGCATCTCGTGAACAGGTAAATTACAAAAAGATAGAGAGGATTTTGTTTATCATCATATCTCTCTGTATACTGTATTTAAATACTGATATATTGTATATTATTATAGTATGCTGCGTGAAAATCATATTAAAGCTTCTAAATAAAGATTTGCTATAGTCATTTTTCAGGAATTATTAATATAAATTAAGTTTACAGCACCACAAAGTACCAGATGTGAAATGACTTGTTTTTAGAAATATCTAGATTTGAATAGAATAGGAAATTAAATAATTAGCATGACCATTTAATACTTTTAAAGCACCAATAAAATATTTTTTAATAATTAATAAAAAAAAAAATATGTCTCTAAAAATATTTCTTTGAATTGTGCCAGTTATAAAATGTAATAAATCTAATTTTCTCTCATCGTTTAGATCTTCAGCCTGCATCTGGAGTCTGCTATTAACACCTGTACATTTGTGTCAGACATTTATTCTGTTTGTGGCTCCCAAGATGGGCACATTCACATAGTAGACTTAAGAAACACCAGGTAAGTGTGGACACATGACATAAACAGGAAACACCAGATAAGTGTGGACACATAGCATGAAGATTAAACACAGAGTAACTGTAGATACATAGCATGAAGATTAAACACAGAGTAACTGTAGATACATAACATGCGACCATTCATACAATCTTCATGAATTATATGGAATGTAATTTTCTGGGAATCGTCTGGTTATTTCGAGAGAACATTGCAGGCATCAAAATGATGTTACAGAATATTTTATTTTACACCATTTAGTAGGCGTATTAAAATTTATTGAATATTTAATTTCTCTCTATCACTTTTCTAAGATATTTTTATTTTATTTTCAGTCAGCCATTGAAATCCTGGAAAGAGTCCAGAGGTCCAGTCTTGTCCATGCTGTCCCATAAAGGAGGGTTCTTTACATCTACAGGTACATGTAGCACCACCCCCCACATTCTTAATCTCAAGAAATAGATAAAGAAACCGACATTTTGTTATAGTACTCTAATCAGTTGGTCGTTGTGGTGGCCACATGGCACCCTCATTAACCGTTGGCCATAGAAACAGATTACCTTAACACCATCTGCCCCATAGATCACAAGGTCTGAAAGATGAAACTTTAATCTGTTAAGAAATGAAAAGGTTTTGTTTTTTAATGGTTCATATTATTATGTGTTGTTTTTTTAACTTCAGTATTATATTTTCAAAAGCTACAGATTATACTCTAGTGAAACAAGCAATGTCAATATTGAACAGTTTAAATGTGTGTGCATATTTTGTTCTATTCAATATAAAATAGATACAATAACACCTCTAGAATAAAAAAGACTAAGCTGCACGTGACCAGAAAGAAGTATTTGAAAAGTAATACTTATTAAGTCAGTGTTTTGTTACTTGCAGGGGATGGTTCATGTTTTCACATAAATGAAAGATGGGAGACAACTACTGAGCTAACTGGCTCGGACTGTGACCCAGTGTATAAAGTGTGCGATGATGGTAGTAACATCTACACATCGTGTAGAGATGGCTTCATCCGAAAGTACAGCTTGAACTACATCAACTAATCTCTTCAATAAGAACAACTTATAATATAAATATTGTCATCATTGAAATGTCTCTTTAATAAAATTGTTTTTTTTTCAACTGTCGTTTGCTGTTATCGCTAACCTTTGTTATGAGTTAAATATATCTCTATGAAGAACTTTCAACACTATTTAACTCTTTCTCTCCGTAATTATTTACCACATTCTGTTGGAATCAACGCTGGTATCATCAGTTAGGAGAGAAAGAGTTAATATGCCAAACATAAAGGAAATTGAAGTTATTGATAAAAAATTTGGCACATCAGAATCAAGATTCTCTGGGTTTTTTGTTTTTTTTTTAGATGTTCCTTTAGATTTGAAGATAATTACATTCTAGCCTAAACCTCATGCAGGGTTAGCAGCGGGCAAGGTTCATTTAGCTAAAATGCTGTTTTTGTCATTAAATCCTCAATCTAATGATTTTTACTAATGGTGTTACTCTAGTCAAGTGTGAATATTCATTTGTTATAAACCTCATGCAGGGTTAGCAGCGGGCAAGGTTCATTTAGCTAAAATGCTGTTTTTGTCATTTAATCCTCAATCTAATGATTTTTACTAATGGTGTTACTCTAGTCAAGTGTGAATATTCATTTGTTATAAACCTCACGGCTGTTTTTTTATCTGTTCTAGTTTCCTTCAGTTTTCTTGAGTTGATGGGTCCCAAAAAAAAGAGAATTCGAATATTGGTCTAACCAAGGTTAAATCACTGTTTTAGTTTTATATTCTTGTTTAATTTATAATAAAACCTAGATAGTCTATCAGGTCACTAATAAATATTATCAAAAAAAAAAAAAAAAAAAGATGCCAGACTAAAGATGTTGACCAGGTACATGTTAAGTTCGACACAACAAACTGCGCATGTTAACACAGGGAAAAAAAACGAGCCAAGCCAGATTACAGACAACGTAGAATTTGTATTAATATCAGCCATCTTCTCATCCCTCACAGCATCATCAACACAGCAGGTTACATTTAAAAACAATAGGTACTCTTTAAGAAGTTCATATACACATTAATTATATCCAGGTGCTCTTTGCGGCAACATAATGAAACAAAATGGCACCCAAACAACAGAGGTCATTCGGACAACCCCAGAGCGAGTTGTCATTTAATGTCGTCTATACACATTTACAGAATGAGCTAGGGAGTACTTTTGTTATCAATGAGTTCTTTTCAAGCCCACAGATGACTACTTATCAAGTTTTGTTCAGGTTTAGAGATCAAATCTGTACAATTTTTAAGCAAGGAAATTAGAAATTAAAGTACAAAAAAAAATGCATTTAAAAGTACAGCCCTAGTGAAAATCCAAGACCAATCGTTCTAGAAGGCCTGAACACTGACCTGCAACATCACAACCTGTGGGCAGTTTAGACCAATAGCTCGTTGCCATGTCACAGGTCTTTACGACGTGCCAATTAGGTAATGGTCTAACCTTCCCAAAGGTTGTGATGAAGCAGGTTAGTCATGAGGCCTTCTAAAACAAATGGTCTCGTGAAAAACTGATTAGCATACAGAAAATGAGCACAGTGTGGTCTCATGGGAAGGAAATTAATTGTTTTTCAGTTATCAAATAGTTTAGTGTCTCAAACAAAAAAAATATATAAATTGAATCTGAGATGATGATGGTATATAAAATAAAACTGAGGTGAGGTCTGCACAATGAGATGTCAAGCTGGAGTTTTCTTGAAGCTGTTCCAACTTCAAAAGAATAAAAAAAAAAATCTAAAATAAAAAAAAATTGTTAAAAAATTAGCTATTTTAGACTAGGACATTGCCATTGCTGTACAAAAATATGGTAATAAAAAAAAATTATGGTTAAGTAAAACTATCAACAAAAAGTGAATTTTTAAGTAATTTCTTGCAAATCCTTTAAAACATTGTACGGACATTTCCCTTGTTTAATAAGTGAAACTAAGCACCCATGCTATCCCATGCTGCCCAGTTTATTTACAATATTTAGCTTCTAGCTACCTGATATTTGCAAACATTGACTATTTCATCACTTGTGACCAGGCAAATAAAGCATTACCCATTTCTTTAAAAAAAATACAGTATATAATCCAAATCTATTGACTCATGAAGGAATCACCTTGACCCCAACAAGTATCACTTAAGTCAAAATGCTATCAGCATCGATACCTCAAATCCCCCCTCCCCCTTTCCCATTTGGAATCAATCCGTGGACTAAAGAACAAGAACTCAGTGATCAAGTACTTGATGAAGCAGCATTGGTCATAACTATACACGAAAGTTGAAAGTCAGTCTTTTTGTCACGTTTCTGGTTCATTCTGGTTACAACAAATGCAAGTCAGTTGGGTATCACCGGCCGCTCCTCTAATTTTTCATACTCTAAGTGGAATTCTTTGGTAAACTTCCGCCACTGGTTTGCATCGAAGAATAAGTAAGTCCCTCTTTCAGAAGTCTGAGTTTTGTTGAAAACTTCACATGCCGGGGCGCGTGTGAGCCAAACCCTCTCTTCCTTGTGATACCTCCAATCGCGGTTGTAGCTGAAACAAACAAGATGGAGTCATTTTTTTTTGTTTTACTATTTACCCTGAAGAAACTACAGCTTCTAAAATATATAAATTTAACTATCTTTTCATATACTTTAAGTGGGAGATTCGAATTTGATCTAATAAATGATATGAACTTGTATCTCCATTACTTTGTTCAGTAAAAAAATTTTCTGTCTATTCTGAATCAGGTTGTCCAATGAATGTATATTTTCTGCCTACAAACAAGAATTTTGTAAATGACAATTTATCCCAAAATGAGTTTATTTTTAACATTTATCAGGTTTGGTTTTTTGAAACATTTCTAAGATGGTTATTTGTAACAGATTTGTACAAATGTTTTACATTGTTCAGATGTTCCTTCAGATTTTGAAGATAATTACATCTTAGCCAAAACATCCTCTAGGACAGCAGGGGATGGCAGGGTTCGAACCCAGAACCATAGAGACCTTCAAATGACGTCTAGAGAGCATACCACACGACCACGCAGGTTTGGTTCAAAGGAATTCTGTTTACTCTTTACTTATTTGCTGATCAAGCGTGGCATTTAGTCTGGATTGATAATGTGGCAGTACAACAAGATGCCTTACACTTAGATCACTCCTCATCTGCTGATTCTCATGACAATCCTTTGTCAAGAATGTACTAAATATAAGCTGCTATCTTCAAAAGCACATCTCTATGTATATCTACACGTTGTGACACTACTTACAGTTCTGCTGCAGCTGCCAACTGTAAAACATCACCCCCGTTCATATAAAATAAATAAAATAGTAGATCTTCACTATATCGATTTAATTTGATTGGTGCAAGCTGAAACAGAACAAGGAGAATACGTCAAGTTGCTGACAGCAACACGAGTGGGTAGAAACATGAAATAGACAACAATGTGGTATATGCACACAGGAAGAACAAAACAATGGACTCTAAAACAACCAAAATAGCAACATTCAAATTAATCATCACTAATATACCACTGGTAACACTATGTTTATCCTCAGCTTTCTATATTTCTATTTCATAGTACTAAGGGAAACCTGAAGTCAAAATGTGGAAAGTCACCACCAAAAAAATAACAAAGCAAGTATTGAACTAGGGCATGCACTTGGCTTTCGAACTGAGGAGTTCAAAGTTCGGTGAAGACTGGGTTGTGAACTTCTGTATTTTTGGGGCGCCCCTGACCCCAGACAACACCTGGCAAGTAAAGGTGGTTGGTTATCGTTCTGGCCACAGGACACCTTTGTTAATCATTGACTTTAGAAACAGATGAGCTTTACATCATCTGCCCCCATAGATTGGAAGTTCTAAAAGGGGTACTTATAGGGAAAAAAAATTTAACTATCAGCTATAATTATTATGATAGCTTTTAAATAGCGCTACTTTCATGCTTATAGCATGGCTCAGAGCGCTTTTTGGTCCAATCTCATTTGTGGATCAGTGGGGGGGGGGGGGGGGTATCTAGGAGTTGGTTTTCCGTGCTGCCTTTAGGCGCTCAGTAAACACAACTCTGACCGAGTCGGGTGTGGAACCTCAAGCCCCCTTCTAGGTAGCCAAGCCAAGCCAAGTTCAAGCGCACTTGGCCTCTCGACCATGCTTCCCACCATTAAGATATTGAAATGGTCACTAAAATAGAAAATACAAATTTTGGAGGCAGTAATATGGTAATCTTTGTAGTAAGCACTAAAACTTGGCAATGGGCACTAACAGATTGTTTTAGTATTATTATTCAGGTGAATGTAATTGTTTTTGAATAATTAACCAACATAAAACAAATCCAAGTTAATAATGTGCTGTTAACATCAAAACATACAATATAACAATCTAAGCTCACATTCTCAAATCAAGCTCAGGTTAAGGAGCAGTAGGCTATCTCTAAATAAGAAATACAAAGAAAGCTAAGTTAACTGAAACTAGAGTGTTGGCCTGACCTTATCTCTGATGAACATGTTAGTCAGATACTCCGCTGGTACATGGTAATCTGAAACAATAGTTTTCCATTAAACTGGGAATTAACTGTAGCTTAACGTTTTTAAACCTCATTTCCGTGAGATCTACATTAAAAATTGATTAGCTTAAAAACTGTGCTATTTCGGCATCAGCGTATAGCTAAAAATAATGTCTAGAGTCTAGACTATACAACCAGATCCAAACTACATTCAATACTGGGCACAGAAATGTTTTCATAGAACTAGACCCTTGATCAGTCAAATCTCTTTTTAAGACATTCACAGAAAAAAAAAAAATAAAGGTTTGCCTAATTATACATTGAAACAAAACAATGGACCTACTGACGTACGATAGTAATATAATTCAGGGGTTTTTTTTATTATGAACGTGTAAACGACAAAGAAAGGTTTGTCTAATAATAATAATAATAATTATATATATCATTTAAAAGATAAATATCATACCAATATCTTGGGGCCGACACGCTGTCTCTGCAAATGGAGACTGGAACATACTATAGAGATTTCTAAAAGTAAATATTTCAAACAAATTTAGATTAACCCATCAGAATATTCAACATTTTGTAAATTGATTATGAATACGAAAATTAAAAATTTTTGTGAAAAATACTTTCTACTTAACCCTAACATTTGATCCAGTTTTAATATTATTACTTAAATGTATAAAGAGATTTTTTTTACAATAATAATAGATTTTTAAAAAATGTTTACTTCAGCTAACCATTGTGCTACGTAACTTACTCTGGGGAATTTAAATTTAAGCCCAATGTAGTCAAGTCTATCCCCGGCGCTAACGCAACCATGTTGGCGTCTTGATCTGCTGCTCTGATGAAAGATAACAGGCCAACAATACCAAATTGGTCCATGACCATACCAGATGGGATGTTTGATATCATGCCTGAAAACAGAAAAGCAATTTTACAAAATGAGCTTTCACATTTGAAAGCAATTTTACAAAATGAGCTCTTTCACTTTGGAAAGCAATTTTCAATTGAACTGGAGAAGTACATTCTATCACTGGACAGTAAGTAATGAAAGTACAGCACAGTCATCTCTCTGGCGTTTTCATTGCAAAACAAAGATCTATGCTCAAGTACTCCATTCTTAACAAAGTGCCTGTGAGAAGTGTCATTATTCAAATCTTCTCATTTATTTTTAGCCTTAAAGCTCAGGTTAATGTAACTTGACTATTTTGAGAATAAACTTTGACACAGAGAAAATATATCAGTCTCATTGTTCAACATCAAACATTCAAACTCAAAAACTTTGTGTGTAATGACTATTTCTTATCCTGCTAGGCAAAGTATAAATTCATAATACAATGTGGGTCACAAGGTGGAACACAAAGGCTTTATGCAATTTTTTTTTTACACATCAAAACACAAGTTTTTAAAAATATGAGACTTTGAAACCCACGCCAGCAAACTTGTGACTAAATTTTACCAAAACTATTTTTTTTTAAAATATCTTTTTCAAATATTTTTTCAAGCATTGATAATAGATGTATGATTTTTTTTCATCTGAAAAAGCCCCCCACCCCATTTCTTTTCTTAAAGGACTGAAAGGCCCGTAAAACATATGACAGTAATTAAAAGGGTTCTTTAAAAAAAGCCTGTCACAGAAATATAGAGTTGTTACAGGCTTCAGTTAGAATTGTCACAAGATTCAGAGATAAGTGTAATGAATAAATGCAAACCATGTTTATATCTTTTCCACATTTAATAAATGGTTTGGAAATTTTCTTTGCCTTAAAATGAACACGGAAATGTAATTTAGACTTATTCAATACAACTTTAGGTAGTTTTGTTTCCCTCACTCTAAACTTTACCCTGGACTCAAAGCTTCCTTCATACACTCACTGTAATTAACACATTAAACTAAACAGATCACATTAAACTAAACTGCTTGCTGGTAAACCTCACCATCAGGATGTGTTTGTATTCCTCGTCTCTGTGCCATTGTTGGTTTCCCATCCCCTTTGCTTCCATCTTTAGACACTAACTCGCTGCCCACTGCTCCGTTGCCCTACAACGTAATAAGAAAATCAATCAAGTCAAAAACATCAGAGTTTCAGCACTTAAAAGAGGTAAAAAGTTGATTTTTCAATCCAACATAAACTGTGTACTAATGAGTCCTCTTTGTTGTTTTCATAAAACAAAATAAAGAAACCTGTTTGAATATAATATATTAATAAAAAGCCTGAATCAAACGAGTTAATAAACTGAAGTATTTTAGCTAAAGAGCTCATTGATTGTATCTAAGTAGTGACTTACATTTCTTAAGTCTCCAGATTGAACAGGTGGATCTACAATTAGAACATGTCAACATTTATTTTAACTCATTTTACAACTTCTACTGAAGATGTGAATTCAGAAAATAAAACATTCTCACAAGCTAAATCAACTGTAAAGTTGGTTTGATGTTTCAAAAAAGGTTAAATATACAAGAATTATAAATGTATATTGATCATTTCAAATAAACTAAGAGCTGCCTTGTGGAATCAAGTGATGACAAAAATCACAATATATGTACACAACAGATCTGATAACACAAGTATAGACAATAACCAAACTGTTGCTAGTAAATCATTGAAATGTATGTGTTGTCTACCTAACTAAACACAGAAATGTATGTGTTGTCTACCTAACTAAACACAGAAATGTATGTGTTGTCTACCTAACTAAACACAGAAATGTGTTGTCTACCTAACTAAACATAGAAATGTATGTGTTGTCTACCTAACTAAACATAGAAATGTATGTGTTGTCTACCTAACTAAACATAGAAATGGTAAATGTATATGTTGTCTACCTAACTAAACATAGAAATGTACATGTTGTCTACCTAACTAAACATAGAAATGTATGTGTTGTCTACCTAACTAAACATAGAAATGTATGTGTTGTCTACTTAACTAAACATAGAAATGTACATGTTGTCTACCTAACTAAACATAGAAATGTATGTGTTGTCTACCTAACTAAACATAGAAATGTATGTGTTGTCTACTTAACTAAACATAGAAATGTATGTGTTGTCTACCTAACTAAACATAGAAATGTATGTGTTGTCTACCTAACTAAACATAGAAATGGTAAATGTATATGTTGTCTACCTAACTAAACATAGAAATGTACATGTTGTCTACCTAACTAAACATAGAAATGTATGTGTTGTCTACCTAACTAAACATAGAAATGTATGTGTTGTCTACTTAACTAAACATAGAAATGTACATGTTGTCTACCTAACTAAACATAGAAATGTATGTGTTGTCTACCTAACTAAACATAGAAATGTATGTGTTGTCTACTTAACTAAACATAGAAATGTATGTGTTGTCTACCTAACTAAACATAGAAATGTATGTGTTGTCTACCTAACTAAACATAGAAATGGTAAATGTATATGTTGTCTACCTAACTAAACATAGAAATGTACATGTTGTCTACCTAACTAAACATAGAAATGTATGTGTTGTCTACCTAACTAAACATAGAAATGTATGTGTTGTCTACTTAACTAAACATAGAAATGTATGTGTTGTCTACCTAACTAAACATAGAAATGTATGTCTACCTAACTAAACAAAGAAATTTGTATAACCAAACTATGAAAAAACTGTAACTACATTTATATTAACTTTTCTTTCTGTCCTATACATGAGGTTTAAGTCACTTTTTCAACTTGTGTTCAATTTACTTACTTTGTGCTCCCGGCAAGGCAGGAAACTCTTCCTGTGTTATATTGAATTCCGGGGCTGAGTCTGGCGCAGGTTTACTAACCATCCCCACTGAGGAAGATACCGGTGGAACTTAATGACAAAAACAGATACAAGAAATAATAGACAGTGTACAAAATAGTTCCAAAAATCCCTGCCATCAATACATGACTAAAGACAGCAAAGATTTTTTTCTTCTTTCCTTTTGGATATACATGTCTCAAAATGTCTTGGAATATTGGGAGACGTGTCTCAAAATATGTCTATGTACACATTAGTGCTAGGACTATATTTTATTTCTACAATAAGATACTACAGCTTCAAGAATTTTCTTACAAGTTTTATTATGTTAATATCTTTTTACTAAGTTTTCTATACAATAAAGATTTTTTTTTCCAATTCCTTTCAGCGAAACATATTCTAAGTCTTTTTTTTTTATAATAAAAGACAATAAAAAAAAGATAACTTTAACATTAAACAAGCAAAATACAAAAATGTTTAAAAAAAAAAAAACTTATATTAAGTGTATCTATTAGTTTGGATCAGTCATGTAATTAAATTTGTAATAAGCCTCAGACGACAATCTATAAAGGGGACTAAATCAGCTTATTCCACCACTTAAGTACTATTTCTTTCTCTTTTTGAGATACCAAACAAAGTAATTTATTACAAATAGTTAATTAACTAATTGGTTAATTTTTTTTATTGAGTCTATTGTTGTCAGGTTAAAGAAATAATTGTGCGAAATTTAAGTTTAATCCATGATTGGGCGTAGGAGAAATAATGAGTACAAACTTTTACCAGACAGACAGAGAGAGTTGATATAAGCTTTGTAAAAAGAATCTCAGCTATGGTTAAGGGTCTAGCTTTGGACACTACTCCAGTCATATGGCATTATGGAAACCATACAATCTTTACAAATTAAGGCTAGGCTGCTATTTAGTTTCAAATGTACAACAGACCACCATGTCTCAAGTCTTTACTAACGAACTGAATTAAATGTAGTTTTTATATAATGATGTGCCAGCATTGCATAGGATAATAAAAACAGAAACATCGGCTCACCGTAATTTCTTGTTGATGGCATAGGATTTGTTGTCGCTGATGATCTACTACTTAATATTGGAAAATCTGACAAATCTATCGCAGGATGTGAATCAACTAAAAATAGAAAGACGAATTTTATCACACTTACAAAAAAATATTTGAAGAGAATAAAGCTGTACTTTATAGTCCTTATTTTGTTTTTGTCCTAATCTTTCAACTTACGAGGTCTGCTGCCACCAAAACCATAACTAGATGCAAAATTCTGCATGGGCCCTGCACTGAAACAAAGAATAAATTAATAATGAAAGCATCTATAAATTGACACCCCCCAAGAAGCATCACGTGGAAAACAGCCATACGTTCACTGCAATGTCAAGGTCATGTACTCACTTAAATGCTCTTTTCTGTAAGCTGGCCAAACTGGCTTGATTGGTCTGGGCTTGGGCACCGAGAACACTTCGTGGACCTATAGCGGCTAAACTATTTGGGGAGTGTTGCTGCTGCTGGGACTGCTGTTGAAGACCCATTGAGAAGCCAGGGTTCATACTGGTGGGCGTTATGTGACCAGCAGTGGTTCCACTTCTGAAATGATTTCCCCCTATAGCCCGTTGAGGTAAAGGTAATGTTCCTGAGAAATAATAGATAAACATATAGCATAACATCGTTGAAAGAAAGAAAGAAACTATAAATTATTACTATAGTAAACTTGAATTCATGTTTGACATAAACTTTCATTGTTCTTTCTAAGGGAGGTCAAAGTGTGCTAAAAAAAAAAAATAACCAACACTGGCAGTGCAGAATAGCTGAGAATAACATCAGCTAATTTTCCATGCACCTTGCTGCAACAGAGCTTACAACCCACGAGAAAAAAAGTTGGCTACATCAATAAGAAGATATACACATGCCCAGTGCTTTTTTTTTGTACAACAAATAGGTGCCAGCACTTAGCGATGGACTGCCTAACTTTTAACTACTTATAAATTAATAATAAACGTTAAAATACAAGAAAAGTAATAATTTTTTCCCCACATTAAGGTGCCGGTACGCAGTACCGGTGCGTACAGTCACAAAAATAAAAAAAAGCACTGCACAAGGATACATGTCTGATGTAATTATCTTCTTTTTTTTTAAAGGAGAGCTTCTTTTTGTAATTTATAAGATCAGAGACTCTACACACACTAACCTTGACCATAAAAATTTGTTCCTGCAGTGAAGCCTGCTATCTGTGATGGAGACTGAGACGCCATCATCTGTCGACACAATTGTCATAGATTACACGTTGTTTTTTTAAAATAATGATTTGCAATAGAATTGCAATATTTTAAACTTCAGAATTAAACTTACCCCTGAAGATAAATCTTTGTCGTGTCGAAACATAATGAGGGGAGCGGTTACAGGAACCCTGAAAATACAGACATGTTTTTTAACCAATTATGTATTAAATTACTGTTAATTTACAACTGTACTTAGAAACTGTTTTGCCAGATGCAAGTAGGAAATAAAAAGCATATAAATAGCCGCAACATCTAGTAGAGCCTAACAACTTGATTTCAATATTTTATTTCAAGTAAACTTTTACTTGCTGACACCAAGAGCAATGATTTTAAAACATTTCACAGAACCTCACTTATCTTATATTATAAATTATTATTCCAATGTTTAATGCAGAAATTATGACACAGTCTGTGTTTCATTTCTTTATATAAATATATATAAAAAAGTATTGACTTGGACAAACTTTGGGTAAATATTTCTATATTTAATTTCCAACCCTGGATTTTGTTATCTATATCGCAGCTCAGAATGATTTTTTCTACCTTGCTTTTCATATATATATATATACTAAATGAGACTATTACATACTTGGTAATTTGGCTTCTTTTTTTTTTTTTATGAAATAATAATGTAAGATTTATGTTTCTGCCCTTACTTTGCAATTAAATCATTGAATACAACTTGTCAACTTTCAGATGTAACCATCAAATGTAGTGCTTAGCCTGTTTATCATATGTAACATCTTTAATTGGATAAATCAATCCTTATCAGAGTTATCCTGTTTCCCCACACTTTTCACTATGTGACTAGATCTACGCTAGTTACTTTACTTAAAAGCTAAACGTAACATGACTGTCTCAACTAATTATCTAGATCTATTCTAAGTAAGACTAGATTTAAATTTATCATAGATAAAGTGATAATCAATATAAAGACTTAACTGAATATAGTCACATTATACTGTGACTATAGTGTACATAATGTGTAAGTATCAACATAAGTATTAACTAAGACTAAGTCAGTATTAACTAAGACTAAGTCAAGTGACTCAAGTATAAGTATCATAGTAGGAGTATCATACTAGAATTTACTAGATCTAATCATAGTCATGACATATAGTCATTTCCAACTAATGAACAGGTTAAAAAACTGCAAACATCTATAAACTCATCATCCATTTGTCAATAAAAATTGATATATATATTTATATTATGTTGTTTTGTTTCGCTACAAATAGTTACAATAAAATATGATGTCAAAGAGGGTCAGGTTAATGAGGTCAAGTGCTGAAATTAACAAACAACATTCCTTACTTTGTAACTAACAAACACCCTCAGTGCCTTTTATAGTTATGTATTTAAAAAATGTTATTATCATCAATTTTCTTTTTTTTTTATATCAATTTCTTTTTACACTAACTCAAGACAGACAGGTCATTGTTACTTTTTCCACTTTTAATAGCACAAGTTTTACCTATACTAGGCTTTACTGTACTGTATCTTACCTAGATCTACTACTAGTTGAAAAAGAAAAAACAAAAAAAAAAAACTGCTTGACCCCCTCTTGTCTAGCCCGCTCACTCCATTCAGTCACTGTGTCCAAAATTTGGTGCCTGATCGATCAATAATTGTCCCTCCAGCTACTTTTTTTTTCTAATACTACGTTGATGATACCTTGCTAAGTACCTAGCTCAGTAGCTGGTCAATCAAATACATTCAGATTAAGAGAGAGGGGGAGCAGGGTTGTGTTTGTTAATTGTTTTTTTTTTTTTTGCATATTTGCATATATTTAGTAGCCTATCAATTTAGATTACCTTTGTCTTTTTTACATTTGTATTTGTCTTTTTTACATTTGTAGCGCATTAGTGATATGTGGCAAAATAGTAAGTAAATAGTGTAAAATAAAATTGTAGCACGTCCTCATGGTCTAACAGCTCAATGGTCATTAAAATAGCATTCATTAATGTTATTGATAGTAATAAATGAATATTAGTGAACACCCTCTATTTACACAAAGGCTATGACATGTGTATATATATATGTCTTTTAGGGCCTCTTTAGAAGAAATTTAAAGTCATGTTTAGCTGATACCTAAATTTTCTATAAAAAAATCTCCGATTGATCGAAGAAAAACCCATGTTTTCAGAGAAAACAAAACTAAATGTGACTGAACTATAAGGAAATGGAGCATGAACAAAAAACAAAAGATTAGTTTCGTCAATAACTATCAAAATAAAGGGTCATTTTAACAAATATTGTGGAGTGTTGTCTAATATTAGTAGATCACTAGAATGACTTGATCTAGATTACTTTCTAGACTATATTTAAATGATTATATTATAACTTCTCAGTCTTCAACTTGTGTGTTGTTTTAAATTGTTATCATTTGTTGATCTGCCAGACTCTTGCCAGTTGTCTTACATTACTTAACTTATAATATACAATAATTATACACTTATAGATCTAGTAGTACTAGTATATTATATCTAATAGATTATTATAATTAGTACTCTTACAGGCGGCCATTTCGGATATAAAACACATTTGTGATCAAAACAATCTCCTGTTCAGGTTTTACAAAACTGAAATTAAGCATGTCCTAAGAAAAGACATTGCTTTATAACTGAGTGTTTTTATGACATTTTCTTGACTTTATTCTAAAGATAAGAGGTTCCTCTAACGGCTAGTGGGAAAAAAAATAAATTTTCTCTTACTCAGTTACTGTGTCCAAAATATTTTATTCAGAAAAATTAGAAATTTTCAAATAACAAGGAAAAAAATATAGGTCTCTGTACATCTAAATTTTTTAACCATACACTTAGAAAATTCATTCAGCTTTCCAATGATACCAAATTTATTATGATTAAACCAGTCAACATCCCTTTAAAAATTAGCACACTTTTTTTCATGTACTAAAATTTCACTAAGGTCGGGAGGACCTTTTATCAATAATACCCGGTACCCGTTTTTTACATTAGTAAAATAAAATGAGTGTACACTAAAACATGTAAAATTGAATGATTCACTTCTTTATACCAATATTATTGATTATTAACATAAAATATAATAAAGATCTGTATGCTTGGGAGTTCTTTTCGACAGTTGATGTCGAGACACAAGAAGCTAACATCTGTAAATCTAGGTATCTAAAATATTCTTTCAAATAAATATACTTAAATATATCTAAATCTTAAATCTGAAGATTCTTTTTCTAATATAAACTATTGTTCTATAACCAGATAGATCTAGATCAATTTAAAAGCTTATTTTTATTGTGTTGAAAACTTGACAACCAGAAGCATTTTTCTTTTTATAGACTATTTAAAGAAAATTAGAAAAATTTTAGTTTTTCGTAATTTACTAAATGATATTTTAAATTTTTAATTTCATTTTGATTTGCCACTTATAAATTAAAATTCCTCCTTTGAAACTACACAGTACAATTTGATATATGATATATATAATTTTGTATATTTATTCACAATAGTTTTTGAAATATTTTCTCATAAAAAAAAATTGGCTTCACTTTTTTTTTATTTCTCTATATAAAGTCCATGACTCAGGATGTCAGGACGCTTCGGACAAACTTAAAATCAAAATAACTTTTGAACCAATAAATTTGGAAAGCATTTTTCATCCTCTTTCATTCTATTAGTAACTTACACATTCGTTGGTATAGGATCAATTTAAATTTTTCGGTGCAACTACCTAACTATTCTATAGATCTATATTCTATATACTAGATCTAGACCTACTATTATTAACTATAACTATTATTAGTATTATATATTAACTATACTAGTCAACTCTACTGTCTGTGGACTCTTTTGACTCTAGTCACTGTAGTGTAGAGTTACTAACTAGAGTGTAGCCAGTGTAGACTGTAGTCCTTAAGTCTGTAGCTGTAGTCTTGAGTGTAGACACTGTTACTGTAGACACTGTAAGACAGTGTAGTTTGAGTGTAGGTAGTGTAGTAGACTAGTAGTGTAGTTAGACTTTCTAAGTCTTAGTCTGAACTCTAAGTAAGTTTATAATTTATATTTATATCCTTATAATCCTAGTCCTAGATCTAGGACTATACGATTCAAGATCTAATACTGAATCAATAATGTGTTGCAATAACCCAGAACGTTTGAGATACATTGGACAGACAAGTATACAAGAAATTTAGATTAGTAGATGTAACAAAATAAAATAAACACAAGATCTCTAGAATCTAGAGTCTAGTATTGGTAAATTTACCCTTTCTAAAAGTAGTAACTCAACTCGGAACCGGAACCAGCAGTGTTGCCACTCAAGTTTTTTTTTAGAAAAACCCAACACTAATTCCCCAAAAAATATTAGATCTAGCTCATTTGAGTTTTGTAAACAAAGTGTTACAGAGCGGTTATCTAGAGCTCTCTTTGGAATAAATATCTAGTGAGTTGAATTTACACAAGCATAAAAGATAAAAGCCCACTTTTTTAATCTTCAGTAATAGATCTATCTTTTAATTGAGCCCCCCCCCCCCAAAAAAAAAAAAGATTAGTTCATCTAGGATCCAAATCTCAGGTGGCTGCATGGTCATGTGGACTGAGCGCTGGACTGTCATTCGTACACGATGGTCTCAGGCTCGTACCCTGCCCGCTGCCCCCCCCCCTCTCCCCGCTTCCCCGTCGTCATTATCTTCAACTCTGAAGGAGCATCCGAACCATGTAAAACATTTCACAAACATCTCCAAATTCGATTGCATGATTATTTTGCAGATTATAAAATTAGCGTGTAACGGCTCGTTCTTTTCATCTGAATATTTATAATAAGCCTATTTTCTTTCACAAACATTCATCAGTTGTTAAACAATAGGCCTACATAGTCTAAAAGAAAAATTACTATTAATATTATATTTAAGGAAAGCAGTTAATCAAAAACAAAAATAATTCTTTTGTTCATTTTTATAAACAACTATATACAAAAGTGAAATGAAAAGAAAAAAGATAAGTAACTTTTTTTTTTTACTGATGGCCTGTGCTTGTTTTTCTTTGAACAAGTTATAAACAATTAACCAAAAATGTTTATTATATGTTTTAAATTTGGTAACGCAAATAGTTGCTATTCTGATAATCATTCACATTTAAAAAATCAAGAATTCATGATTGGTCTACATTTTCTACATATCACGTGTCACATTACTCCTATCAGTAATAAATTACATTTCAAATGTTTTCGAATGAATTAATGTAGTAATTCACATGACCCATTTCACATTTAGTTATGACTTACATATATTTTCCACATTTAATGCTGACAAAGCCGACGGGTGTGTCTTAAGTTGTATGTTCGTAGTCTGCGCCTGTCTTCGGCAAGGGGTCTTCTATCAGTCTTCAATGTGTGTCCCACGACCTTCATGAAAGCTCTCCGGCTGTCTCCTTCGGAGGCCAGCTGCTTTTTTATTTGCAAGTGATAGTAAAAATGACGACTGATTCTATTATTATTAGGTCATTTGCATAATATATAGAAAATATAAACAACACAAGATGCAGACATTTTACAAAGAGAATTAGACGAAGTACAGAAATAGTAATCAAATTAGAGCATGTCTTTCCACCAAGAAAAATGTTAGTTATTAGGAGTAACAAAACAAAAAAAAAACAACTAAAACAAATAAATTCCACTTATCTTATTCATGGTAATTTAAACCAGTTACGTAGGCCTACATACTAAATACGCAAAATACCTAGGTGTTATAATAAATGAATAACTGTCACGGAATCCCCATATTGATAAAACTATTAAAAAATCAAACAAAGCAATGATTAGAGTTTAATAAAAGACATCTCTACAAATCAAATATGTACATTCAACTAAATTGTTATTTAACCTTGGTTAGGCGATTAATAGAATATGCTTCCTCTGTTGTGGGACCCCTCAAGAAAACATTAACAGACACAAAATAGAGAAGTGAGATTCACAACAAACGAATTTGATTAGAGTAATACCTTTAGTAAAAATCTCTAAATTTATAATAGATTCCCATCAGGATAGAAAACTCAAAAGTAAATTTAGTAGCAATCATATAGGGCCTATAAAACACTGAACCATAATCTTCAAATACACAAAAAAAACTAATAAAATACTCAGAAAGACACAAAGATAAAGGCACATTCCTCGTTTCATATGCTAGGACAAATGTATACAAATGCTCCTTCTTCCCTAGTGCTATATTAGAGCATGGAATGGGTTGCCTGGGTCAGCAAGGAAAACCAATGATTTGGTGGAATTTAAATCATTGATTAACATTCATGGCTAGATTGACCTAGGAACACGTACGCGTACCGTAGGACGTAATCATCTAATTTTTTGAAGTAACGTCTGTATAAGATTATTTTATATACGCTGCCGAGGACAGACGTGGACGGCGAAAAGAAAATCTTAATCGACCACCGATGGACAATGGTTTAATGTTAGCGAAAAGGCCTTGGCTATGTTTTATCACGCTCACATCTGCAATATTTTAAGTTTCAATATCACTGCCTGGTATGGCAATCTGAGCATTAAAAATAAAAATAAACTTCATAGAATCCTAAATGCTGCTGGCAGAATCATTGGCAAAAAACAAACCAGATTTGGGCAGTTGTTTGAGACAAACATCTATAAAAAAGCTAACAAGATCCTCGAAATAAAGAATCACTCTTTGTGTCAGGATTTTGTGATTTTACCATCACAAAAGAGATACAAGACACCGATAGCAAAGACAAACAGACACAAACACTCTTTCGTTCCCCAGGCAATCAAATAATTAAATAAGAACAATCTGGTATAAACTTTGTCACATGTAAATTAAGAGTGAGTTTGGTGTGAGTGTACATTTTGGTTTCTTATAGTTATAATGTTTTTTTGTTTGGTGTAATGCACAAATTGTAAGACAAATTTCCTTACGGATAATAAAGATTATTATTATTATTATTATGCTAGTCCTGGATGTGGCAAAATATCTAGGTCACAGCTGACGCTGCGTACTTATATACGCTCGTGTTTTCGTGGTATATAAAATAATATCGGCAAAATGTTCGATACAAATATTTTCTGAGATAAGATTGTGGTTGTTGATAGTTTTAGCTCATATCTTCTGATATTCTTTCTGAAAATATCGAAAGCTGCCTGTTCCGAGTGGAACATTTCGGGGGCGGATTGTTAATTTTCAAAGCTCTTCGTTATTTGCTCTTTTATTTATTTATTTTGGCAGCATGAAGTTTAAATTAATTAGCGTCCTTGACATTAATCAATGTATCATGGGAATGCCCATTGGAATTGTATTATTTTTTTATTATATAGGTCATAGTAGTTTAGTTTAAAACTTATTCATATAACTATCTCCTTATCTTGTACATGATAGATGTTTCTTTCACGCATTTCTATCTATTGATAGTGTGTCGTGTATTAATGTTAACAACTATTAATAAATGGTTATTAGTTTCTAGGTCAATTTTAGATCAAGGCTGCAAGGTCTTTGGACGCGTCTAAAAAAAATGGGAGGGGTGAGAGGATGCAAAGTCTGCGCTTCAAGATAGTCTAGACTTCGTTAAATTTGTTTACATCAGACATCAAGGCCCTGTGTTTCATGACCAATTTTTTTTAATAAAAAAAAATGATTATTAATATTGAAAAAAAAAATTCGCCCAACGTGGGGCTCGAACCCACGACCCCGAGATTAAGAGTCTCGTGCTCTACCGACTGAGCTAGCCGGGCACACATGAATTTAGTCGAGACAAAACAAATCATCCCAAGTTCCGGTTTGTTTGTTTTACATTTTTAGGATGTTCCTTCAGAGTTGAAGATAGTTTACTTCCTAGTCCAAACCTCCCGCAGGACGACGGGGGATGGGAGCGGGCAGGGTTTGAACCCTCGACCGTCGATAAATCCGAACGACAGTCCAGCGCACAAACCGCACGACCAGGCAGCCATCCCGACCAGGCAGCCGGTACTAAAATGTTCTTTATCATAATTTAAATAAATCTGTTAACGGACAAATCTAGAATGGATTCTAGATTTCCATGATAAATACGCCATCTATGTCTAAGGTCTAAATTCTAGATGTAGATTCTATAGAGTTCGATAGTCAATCTTGAAGTTTATAAATATTCTAGAATTTTAGATGTAGCCTTGCCTATAGGTACACAGAAAAAAAGACTAAAAGTTATAGTAAAAGTGGTTCAATGAAATAATGGCTAAGACGGATTTTAAGAGAAATCGGGTCTCAAAGAAATCCTTTGCCGAACTGTGAACGGAGTAGTCACCGGAGCGTCGCATGAGGTTTGCGGGGGGAACACGTCTTCCGACAGAATGAATTACGCTTACCAAGCGTTGCAATGTTGCAATGACATGGACATGGAGGAAAACGCAAATATAGTAAGCCCACGTAGGCCTATAACTTGGCGCCACACTTTCATGGAGGACCTCAGAGCAGTGGACACCAGGTGGGAAGAGGCTTCAGACATTGCCAATGGCATCTTTATGGAGACAGCGTGCCCCCCAATGCATCGAACGGCGCGGGAGGATCTAATTTAAGTCTAAAGTAAGTATATAATAAGTGTTTTGTAAAATGTTTTACATGTTTTGGATGTTCCTTCAGAGTTGAAGATAATTAATTCCTAGTCCAAACCTCCCGCAGGACGACGGGGGTGGAAGCCTCGACCATCGATAAATCTAAACAACAGTCCAGCGCGCAAACAGCACGACCAGGCAGCCATCCATAATAAGACTCGTCTTCGAGGATGCAGTAGGCCTATTTCACGTAGGCTAGTTACGCAGTCCTGTGATCTAGATAGATATTCATATTTTGCCCCTTTCATCGCAGACATGTCACATAGAATTTTTTTTTTATAGAATAGATAAATTAAGATAACTTTATTGATCCAATCAAATGGAAATTCAGTTTGACTATAATTGACAAATTCAGCGTCACTACAGTACAATAACAACATAGATGCACGATATACATGCACATACGAACAACATTCACACACGAAAAGAACACATACACACTCATAACCAGCGCTTATAAATATAGACTGTACTTCTCGATGATGACAGAATGTTAATTTTTAATGTTTTCACATAACTGGATCTACGAATTAACTAACAGTTGTGGTAAGTTCGTCTGTCAGGGCAGTTGTTTACAAACATGTCTCAATCTGTTTGCTCCAGACAACTTTGTAGCTGTAAAACAGAGTCGTCAGACCATGACTGGATGGACTGTACTTCGGGTTTTGTCGATCTAATATATTGTTGTCTCTTTACGGCTTCTGCTTCATACTTCACTTCAACAGAAGAGACTATTACATTCAGTACCAAACACCGAGTGTTACGTGCGCAGCATATGTGTGAATCAAGTGTTACCACGGTGCACAGCATCCACGGTGCACAGCATTGTGTGAATGTGGAATGGTGCGAATGCGTTGAAAGAGAAAGATCTAAAATGTAGGAATGTATGTAAACGAGGTGATTATTGACATATTATGATTTGTTGGGCCAAGATTAAAGTTCTCTTAAACTACTATTGATGTGTCTGTTTGAGTGTATGATTAAGAGTTACGTAACAGACATAAAATGAAATAAATAATTTTAAGGCTTGTCTTCAAGTCCGAAGATTAATGAGGAATGCAGTATTTCCCGTAGATACGCAGCCCCAGCAGTGACCTACATATCCAGGGTAACCATAACTTTTTTCCGCCAGTGGTCGATTAAGATTATCTTTTCGCCGCCTGCATCTGTTCTCAGCAGCGGATTTTTTATCTCAAATATGTATCCCGCGGCCTTTGTGAGTGACCTTCAGCTGTCTCATTCTGGGGTAGCATGCAACCAGGTGCTCTCTTCTATGTCAGCTAAGGCAAGTTAATGTCTAAGCTGGTCTTTAAAGCGTTTCCGTGAGGCGTCTCTGATACGTCGACCATCTTTTAGCTCATCAAAAAAAAAAAAAAGACTGCGTAACTGTCGGACCATAAGAAGTCCCTCTCTACTGTCCATACCGGGGTTCACAAGGACGTCGCTGTTTGTACTGCGTAACAGACGTAACACTAAGGATTAACAAACCCACAGATCATAAAGATAAAATTTATTCAACTTTCAATGTCTACAAACTTCAGACCATGACAAATGATGATGGTGGATGCAAACACAGTCACAACAGAGTGAGGGATGATTACATGGAATCGGACAGATACAGCAGTGGTCAGGAGCAATGATAATAGTCTTGACAAAAAAAAAAGACAGCATTGACACTGATGATTGATGGATCACCTCGACTCTAAAACAAATACAAAACTTGTGTGCAATGAAGATAATTAACTGTGGGGGTTGACTGTGTGGTATAAAAACTGTGGCTACCTAGCAAGAGATCTTGAGTTCAAATCCCAGTTTGACCTGAGTTGTGTCAGCTGGATGCCAAAAGGGCAGCAGGGAAACCTTCTCCCCAGCTACTTCCCTCCTCCACCCTAAACATTTCTACAAGGGATTGAACCCTAGCCCACTGAGCATGGCACAGCATGAAAAAAAGCAAAAAAAAAAAGAACTTTAAAAAACTTAACACTATTTCCTGTCTATATCAAATGACAAGACATACAAGCACATACTGCCATTTAATAACTTCAACCCACAAATCAATATACTGATTTTTTTTTTAAATCTGAATGTAAAAGAGTAGCGACATCTTTTGTTTTTTCAATTTAAAAAATTTTTTAATGAACCAAAAGTGTTAAAAACTACCAGGGCAGAAATGCCCCACTGAAATAAAACTTGATCAAGTGTACCCATTGCTTAATGGAAGTGGTCTTCAATATGATCCCTTCTATTTGAGCATCTTTATTTAGACTAGGTACAAGCATGGCCTCTTTCTGGAATGTTCATGCAAAAACAAAAACTTAGAATTAGGTTTTAATACTTAGGGAGGGAAAATTTTTTTTTTTAAAATTCTACTTTTTGATAATGGACGCAGATGTTTTGTGTTTTATTACTTGCTGGCTCAAAACACTAAATCAAAACTTGATCACCCTTTGAGACAATGCCCTTCAAAATAAATGTTCATCGCTTGTCAATGAAAATTTAGGATTAAACTAAACAAAGAACTACAACACTACATGAGATAAACGAAACAAAATATGACTAAGTAAATTCATAAACACTGATAAAGGATTGCCAATAATGAGATTCTCAGGTCACAAAGAGCGTTTCCTTATTATCCAGGCTTCACAGTTCTTTGTGTGAAAACTGTTTTGGACAGGAATTCTTTAATACCTTGTAAAAATTAGATTTATATGTACCTCATTCCATAATGATAAAAGAAAAAAAAAAAGACAAGCAATAAATTTTTTAAAAAAATTATGAAAATAAACAAATAAATTAAAAATCAATTTATCCTTTTTCCTGTCTATCACAGATACAAGTTTCCATAAGAATACACAAAAAATTTACTAAAGAATTTAAGTGATATAGCGACTATGGATATACAATTTGTAGACATTTGCAAAGAATATTCATAAGTCATAAAAAGTCTTTTTGAGACCATGTTTATATATATATATCTTTAATTTATAGAATTAATACATACATGAGAATAGTATTCATATGACAAAACAAAATCTATTGCAAAATTTTGCTTTGAAGCAACAAATATCTTCATAATTTGTTGTCAAATATAAAACTTATTGAATTATGCATGAACAAGAAATTGAGAAAAAAAAATACTATAAATATCTATTCATGTATGGCTTAGTATTGGGAGGGCAGTATCAAGATTTCAAAGACTAGCCTAACTTTGAAGTTTAAATATACAACACATTAAGTACCTTGTCATTGTGTGATCAGTGTGGTTCTTATAATAAACTTGTATGTATAATAAATGTCATAGCAAAAAAAAAAACAAGGAGAAAAATGTCAATGCAAAATTTGAACCAATTCCTGTTTGGAAAGTTTAAACAAAACAAAAAGCATTAAAACAAAAGATAATTGATTTGTCTTTTTTTAATTAAACTGAATACAATGAGTTTTTGAAAAGAAAAAAAAAAAAGAATCTCATATTGAAATATAATATCACAAAATCAAGCACGCTAAAACAAAACTTCTCTAGCCCCTGAAACATTGAACAAACTGTGGAGGAGACCAAGCCAAAGACAGTGACCAAAGTCCCTTTCAGGCAGTGTTAGTAAACCAAGCTAGACTGATACTAGAGTTACTGGTTAAATCACCAAATCTAAATGATCACCAAATCCAAATACTCACAATACAAAACAAACAAAAATACAGTAAAGCCATGTAGTATACACATTTGTCATTTATATATTGAGCATTATATTAATTCTAATGAAGTTTAACATTTTCCAAACTATTTGGAAATATAACCTCCACAGACTTATCTATAGTGAATAGGATTACTCTACATGTATTAATAAAAGTATGACATGTCAGTTGTTATAGAACAGTGCACTACAGCTGTGGTTCATGTCTAGTTGTCGGGCCAGTCCCATGTTTCAGGCTCGAAGCTTTCATACTCAGGATCATACATAAATGAACGAATGTAGGCCTCCTTGTCAGCTGGCTCAGGGTAGGCAGAGGCCATGTTGTTCTTGTACACATACTCGGCTAGGTCAGTAGCAATTTTTAAGGAGACGTCCTGGACAGTGTTCAATGGCGGGTAGAGTCTGCCTTCTTTGAGGTGATCCTCCGTTACCAGAGTAGCTAGTTTCTAAATGCAATAAATAAAAAGAATACCATTATGAACAGCCTTTTTGATTAATCTTCCAAACTCACAAAATAAGAAAATCAGTAATAATAATAATCATCCAAGTTCCCCTCACAGTCAGATTGTCTTTCTAACAGACAGGAAAACAACCCTCCAAAGCTTGCAAAACTCTGATTCCCCTTATATTAAAAACCTGAGAACAGCACTTACAAAGCTCAACAACAACAGCAAAAAAACTGTTATTCAATGGATACCAGCTCACATACAACTAGCAGGAAATGAGAAGGCTGACACACTCGCCAAGAGTGGGAGAACAAACTCACAAGTAAACTCTGCACTCTATCCAGAAGAAATGAAGAAATTAATTGTAGATAAAATAAATGAGAAATGGACGAGCTCTCATCCAAATCACAAGAAAGATGATGCTTACTATAAGCTATCCCGACAAGACCAACGTCTAATCTTTCGACTCAGGACCGGACACAACAGAATGCGACAACACATGTTCCGGAAGCTCAAAATTGGAACCAGTGAAATCTGCCCATGTGGAGTATCACCAGAAAATGCCGACCACGTCCTCCAAAGCTGCTCTCTCTACCAAGAGGCCCGTATAAGACATTGGCCCCAAATCACCCCAATAGAAAGAAAACTATATGGAGAGCTCCCTGATTTGGAAACCACTGCGCAGTTCATCTCATGTATTGGTCTAGTCATATGAACACTCCAACATAACAATGAAAACGATGAAGAAGAAGTAATAATAATAAAGAATTTAAGAAAAACAAAAATGAGAAGCAAGATAAAAACCTTAGAAACATCAACTTTTCAGCCATCCATCTATCCCCCCACCCCACCTCTATAACAATTAAGTAAAGCCTATTTAATGATATACAAGATCTTTAAATTACTACAACCTAATAAAATGCTCAGAAGTACACAAAGATAAAGGCAAATTTCTAATTCCATATGGCAGCGAAGATTTGTACAGGTGCTTCTTCATCCATAGTGCTATTAGAGCATGGAATGAGCTGCCTGAATCCGGATAACCAATGAGTTTAAGTCTCAAATTAAAATACGTGATTAGATTTCTTTACACTTTTAAGTTCTAGGGAATCAATCATACAAAAAACTAGTACCACTGTCAAGGACCACGAGGATACTAGAGGATACGTTCAGCATCAATAACAAAAAAATTTTATGGCTTAATATGTTTTTTTTAAATGTAAAAATTACCAGTAACCTAGTTTTAATGTGAGCAATAGATTTAAGTAGGGTACAAGCAAAAGAAAAAATGTGTCAAAACGTAATAAGGGGATTAATCCATACATATATTCACATTGCTCATTAAAGAGCATTTATTTCCCTTATTTCAATACCAAACACAAAAATTAATCAGCAATTATTAATTAACTAATTGGTTAATTTTTTTATTGACTCATGTCTTGTCAGGTACAATGACTAATTGAGCAAAGTTTCCACTTGATCCAAGAATGGGAAATAGGAAAATAAAAAAAAACTTTTACCAGACAGAAAGAGTTGGATATAAGCTTTTTAAAAAGGGAACAAATGTTTTCATTTGAGAATATGAACATGTCCAATGATGCAACGTATTTACTAGCACTACTGACCTGAGCGGCTCTCAAGAAGACTAGATCTGACACATGTCTGATTCCACAGGTAAGTATGCCGAGGGCGACACCAGGGAAAATGTAAGCATTGTTACCTTGACCTGGATGGAAAATCTGTCCATTGTGGTTGTACTGAGGGAAAGGACTTCCGCTGGCAAAGACAGCACGCCCCTAGACAACAATGACAAGTCATCCATAAATTCATTCACATTATAAGATTCAATTATATTTTGTAACAAAAAAAAAAATAAAAATATTTACTGAATGACATGAAGAAAAAAAAATTAGGGGGGGGGGGGGGGGGGATGATTGAACAATGCTGACTGCATGAAAAAAAAAGATTTAATCAAAATCCAATTACTATCAAAGACTAATGATAACAGTTGTGATGATGTATTTGTATATAGTATTGTTAATTGTTTGTTAGTAGAATCTTGGTTAACGTTAGGAGGAATTCTAAGTTTATTTGTTTTGGTTTCCTTGTTCTCATAGTTAAAGTAGAGTTACGGCCCTTGAGAGATTGTTATTGTTGTCAGAGGTTGGAGTTTTGAGACTAACCGTAGAAGTACTGCATAAAACGGCAGTTTTCATAGTTTGTCATATATTTAACAGTTCAACATTTGACGGCGTTATTTAGAGTTACGGTTTATTCTGATTGCTTTTAATAAATTTATATTTCTTTTCTTAATGAATCCCTGGGGTTTATTTTGAATGGTTGAAAGACGTATGTTTACGTGTCCATGTCAGTGCCGTGCCAGGAGTTCACAGCGACAGTTTTTGACGATATTGTTTAGAATCTGGCACAATCCTTTATGCGGATGTGGGGTGGGATTTAAAGCAGATAGTGTTCACAGCACAAACAACTAGGTTAGAGAAAAAAAAAACTAATATAAAAAACTGGTCTTCAATTCAGCCCATGAATTTAAATAAATTTAACTATTTTACTCAAAATATTATGAAACCTTCAGCAAACGTAGAAATCACAGAATTTTAAAAAACAATTTAAATATGGATGACAGCAACTTGTCTTTCAACATTGGACATTGAAGCGCAAGTTGACATAGTCACTTATTGATAGCTCTTACTTACTTCAGTCAAAGAGTAAGCCTGCTCAGCAGTGCACTCAGCCATGCTTGTGGGATTACTCAAAGCAAAGATAACAGGCCGGGCGTTGTGTTTGGCCATTGAACGAATGACATTTTCATTGAAGGCTCCAGGTTGGGCAGAAGCCCCTAGAATATTACATTCAAAAGTAATTTGTGACTAATAATACCAAGATGTAGAATACATAAATAATTATGGTCGTAAAAAAAAATTAACTATGAGCTATATAAATATTACATCGCTTTATTGATACAATTAAACTCCATATTTACTAATAAGATAGTTATTAAAAGAAATACTTTTACCAATTAATGCTGTAGGTTTCAGCTCGTTCACAATTTCTTCCAAGTTGGTCATGGGTTTGAAATCTTTAGCAAAGTCTTTTTTATGGCCTGTTACAGGGTGATTAGGACGATTCTGAAAATGTAAAGTGCAATGGTCGATTGACTCTATTATACTTAGAAGCCATATCCTAGTTTGCTCAGAGATGGCTAAAAGATTTACATTTATTTCTACTGATAAATTACATCAAGAGAACATTACAAGGGCCACACCTGTAGAACAGGGTGCTGTACCTTCATGGAAGATTTAGAAACTAGGCACACCAGATAGGATGAAACTGAAGACCGGAGAATCTAATCTAAGTATTACTAAGTCTACTGATGCATACATGTCAAATTCTGTACAGAATTTTAGTCACAATAGCACATCATGTACTTAAAACTTCTATATTCCTAAGTGTTAAGTCAATACAACTACATCAAACTCCATTTAAATGAGGGCCTAGCTCAAATCTTCTCTTGTAAAACCCCTGGGCCCTAAATCCTGCTGTTCTTATCTTATCTTATATAATACAGACGTTATTTCAAAAAAGAATAAGCTACGTCCTACGCGTCATGCATATTAACCAAAGACTTAAATTCAGCCAAGTCACTGGTTTTCCTGGCTAGCTCAGGCAACCCATTCCATGCTGTTGTGCCTAATGCCATAAAGGTCAAGAATTTCCCAGACCTGTCAAGGTTGAAATCAGCAATGTTGATGCAATCCAAAATATGAGGCACGGTTTCCTATTCCTACCCTGCAATGGGGGCACCTTGAGTCAAGTATAGCCTGAACCATGTCAAATATGAGGCAACAGGACAGTGACCCCCCTCCTGTACTGTGCTATAACAGCCTGAGCAGCTTCTACCACAAGAGGGCACAGACAGTGCACAACATGTGCTCCCAGACTTTGTCTTATCTTCTAAGCTTATATTATAAAATACAGATGTTACAACCCTAGGTCAATCTAATCATGCATGATAATCAATGACTTAAAACTCTGCCAAGTCATTGGTTTTCCTGGCCGACTCAGTCAACTCATTCCACGCTCTAATAGCACTAGGGAACTGTGAACTTTTTGGGATTTGTTCCAGCACTCATGCCATTTTTATTGATTGGACTGTTCCCAGAGCAAATGTTGGTCTTAAATATATAGCGTAAAGTAAGCATCAAATATAAAGAAGTTTTAAAAAAATTATACTCACTTTGACCAACAGACCCTTGGAGTCAATGAGCCAAATCTTGTTTCTGGCTTCTTGCACTGGAATACCAGACTCAGTCATAGCCAGCACAAGTAACTGGGCAATGCCAATGTTTGCCTGTTCAGTAAAATAACAAGGTCATTGGATAAAGTTTCACACTAAACATTAGATAGCTAGCTGCCCTACACACAAGTCTCAAGGGCAACAACTTACTTCTCCAGCTCCCAGCAGCAAATATTTGTTGTCTTCCAGTTTTTTACCAGTGATTCTCAAACTAGCAAAGACACCAGCAGCAGCAACAGAAGCCGTACCTGGAATCACAACATTAATATATTTAGACATAGTTTCCATTGCCCCTTGAAAGCTTAATTTAAATTGCAGAAGACAACATACAATTTAACGTCTAGAGAAACAAAGTTAAAAAAAAAAAATGAAATAGAAAAAGCAATATTATGTTTAGTGTATGTTTTTTTAACCCTTAAAACGTATTTGGTAGATTAACCTCTACACATCAGAATTGTAATTTTCATTTGGTATGCACTCATTGTAAAACAGTTCAGCACTTTAAGGGTTAAGTGCAAAATGTACACTTGGTTATAAGTCACACATATTTTTTTAAAGGAAGCTCTACTAAACACAAGCAACACTGAAGCTCAATTGTTTTTAAAAAATGTCTTTTAAACTACATTAGCTAAAGACAATTATGAAATGCAGACAATGCTGAAAGTTGGTCAACAAAAGTTCAGTCAAGAAGATTAATTCTGTATTTGGATATGTATCTTCGACATCTGCATAATTTTAATTCCAGCAATTTTTAAATTAGAATAGTCTCAAAGAGATGGAGTTCACATTAAATTAAAACTGGTTTTTGTCAATTTTGTTAAATGTCTTATACAAGTCACCTTTTTGTTTTGGATTTTATTAAAACTACAACTAGTTTACATTGCTTCATCAATTTTCTTTCAAAGAATGCATCTCAACAGAAATGATGTTAAACTCAGTCAAAGCAATACATAGACCAAGCTTATAGAAATCAATCACTGGGGGGTGCTGGGAAGCACAGAAATAGAACCATTGTTATACTATTCAAAATATTCAATGGGTTTTTCAAAAGTTCAAACCACATCTTATCTTATATATTACAGAATGTAATGTAATCATTCACCTTGGATGTCATCATTGAATGTACAGTATTTATTTCTGTACTTCTCCAAGAAGCGGAAAGCATTTTGGTTGCCAAAGTCTTCAAACTGTATCAGGCAGCCATAGCCATACCTGAGAAGTGAAATCAATCATGTATAATATAAGATAGTTCATGACCTCCTATCAATTAACGCAAGTTTTTTTAATCTCATTGTTAAGTACTTTGCACATTTTAGTCCTATTCAACAAGTTTAGAGATGCACTAATAGCTGCAATCCTTGTGCACCTAGGCAAAGTTCTACAATATAACAGTGATGGTCTTTAGACACAACACGAGTGAATGAAACATAAGTTTATAGCTGCAATATCAATTTAGTCAAGACTACTCTCTTTGAAGTTGCTACAGCTCAGCCCACTGTCATTGAGTCTCAGATTTTAATGTGCTTCCTAGATATTTGAAAGTTTTTACTTTTTCAAGCAGATGGACAGTAATTTTAATGTTTTTATATTTCTGTCTGACCTCTTTTCATTAGGGCATACACAATTTACAACTTCTCAATGCATCTATAAAACAACAAATGCTTTTATATCTTTATCTATTATCTCTATAAATCATTTCATTCCTCCATATTAGTTCATGTGGAGGCACTGTGGCTGAGAGGTACAGCGCTTTGCTTCTGAACTCGGGGTCCTGGGTTCGAATCCTGGTGAAGACTGGGATTTTTATTTTCAGGATCTTAATGGGTACCTGACATTAGTCGAGGAAAAGTAAAGATGGCTGGTCGTTGTGCTGGCCACATGACACCCTCATTAACCGTGGGCAACAGAACCAGATCGCAAGGTCTGAAAAGGGAACTTACTAGTTCATGTGGCCAAATTTCAGGAACATTGCTCAGAGTTAGAAAGCACTTCAAAATAATCCTGGAGGTTTCAGTTTAGAAAGTAAGGCTGAACAGAAATTGAGTTTCCTAAAGCTATACATATTTATATACACTTGTTTCTACATTTATTTATATGCACACTAAGTAACACTGTATCGTCTACCTTCTGGCCACAGCCTGCATGAATTCATCAATAAAATCATCATACTCCTGCCCAGTGACTCTCTTCTGATTTCTACCAATATACAATGGATCGTCATGAAGTTTCTGTACGGGAGTCAAAGTAAGGAAAAATTGTATTGAATACATCTAACTTCTTTGGTTATATGTAATGTAAGGATACATTTTCTGAACCAATTTATATGCGGGCACAAAACTAGCTAATCATTTCTGAGATAAAGAGCAGGTATTAGAAAAAAGTATTCCAAAAATGTACCTTGTTATTAGTTCCTACATCCAGGAGAATGGGGAGACACTTGGCCGGGTTGATGCCTCCTAAAGCTGTATAAAGGGACAGCTTACCAACAGGGATTCCCATCCCGTAAGCTCCCAAATCTCCGAGTCCCAAGATTCTCTCTCCATCTGTAACGACAATGGCCTGAAATAGAAAACATCTCACCCTGAGTATCATGTTTGAAGCAAGCTTATCAAAAGTATCATGTTTGAAGCAAGCTTATCAAATGTATCATGTTTTAAACAAGCTTATCAAATGTATCATGTTTGAAACAAGCTTATCAAAAGTATGTTTTAAACAAGCTTATCAATTGTATCATGTTTGAAACAAGCTTATCAAATGTATCATGTTTTAAAAAGCTTATCAAAATTATCATGTTTGAAACAAGCTTATCAAAAATATTTTTAAGACTTATTATTCCACGAGAGGGCAATACCTTCACATTTCTCTCTGGCCAGTTGCACAAAATATCATAGATGTGACCTTTGTCTTTAATGGAGATGAATAAGCCTCTAGAAACAAAACATTCAATGCATAAATTTATTCATTTTTCAATACATGCATACATTGCTAGTAAAAATACATAAGGAAAAAAAAACATTCTAAAAACTAACTATTTCTAGACAACGATAAAACATAATCAGTTTGAAAATATATATATATATAAATATACCATAATATAACACACACACATATATATAAATATACAATAATATAACATATACATACACACACACACATATATATAAATATATATACATATACCATATAACTATGAATTTTATATGTCAGATCAAATAATTTTGTTTTTGTCATTCTCAACTTTAAAAAAAAAGGATGGGAGTGTTGGGAGGGGGGGGGGGGGGCAGCAAAATTCAAGTAAAATCAGGAATAAACTGTTTGATGGGTTTCCAGCTCAGACTGAGCCCTGGTGAAGTTGACAACACGCAGTCTTCAAGGGATGCATATACCCCTCTTTCTAAAACCGCCCCTGAAGAACGTGTCTTATTTTCATCTCTCAGAGCACATATTTTCAACGTCATTTCCAGAGCTATTGTAGACTCGCAAACGGCCCACACCTGTCAAATTATTTCTAGTGTTCTACGATCCCAGAAGGAACTAAGTTATACCTTGGTCTACGAAACACAACACCATACTGCTGACAGGCCAATCCAACTGTGGGTGTATACACAATGGGCATCATTTGTTCTACATTCTCGGTCAGGACCTGGTGAAAACAAATGTACTTAAATGGTATTGATCAGACCATGCATCATGTTCAATGATGTGCCTTAGATTGTATTTTATGACTTAACATTTGTCAGAGGCTTTTTCAATACTAGGGGGCACAGTGGCTGAGTGGTTAAGCGCTCAACTTCCAAACCTGGGGTTCTGGGCTAGAATCTTGGTGAAGACTGGGATTTTGAATTTTCTTCATTTTTAGGGCCTCCCTGAGTTCACCCATCTCTAATGGGTACCTTGACTTTAGTTGGGGAAAGTAAAGGCTGTTGGTCGTTGTGCTGGCCAGATGAAAAGGAAATTTACTCCTTTTTACTTTTTTTTAATACTAATGGTAAAAACAAAAGGGAAAAAAAACTTCATTTCGAGTGCTGGCCAGATAACACCCTGCTCGTATAACTGTTGGTCAAAGAAATGGATAACCTTAATATCATCTGCCCTATAGATCGCAAGGTCTGAAAAGGAAATTTACTTTTTTACTTTTTTTCAAATACTAATAAAGGGAAAAAACTTCGTTTGAAAAACTTGAGGAAAGTTGTAAATAGAAAATGTAGACTTATGGTTCCTAATTTTTTTGATCAGCGCATCTTTCAAGGGAAAGCATTCTCATTGATCTCAGTTGTGGACCTGATGAGAGAGGGGAGAAAGTTTCCAAGCTCCCTTTCGGCACCCAGCCCACACAACTCAGTTGAAGTCTGGATTCAAAATAAAGTCCCCTTGTTAGGTAGCCAAGCAGTTAAAGCCACTTTGCCACACTTATCCCATTTATTGTAAGTCCCATGCAGATATTCAAAAAAAATGTTACCTAAAATTAAACACGAATGATGGATATAATAATAAATGAAAATATTTACTAAGAAGACGGACAATCATGAATGAAAGAGAGTGTTAGCCTTCCTATTGATCTCAATGTAAAAAAAAAAAAAAAAAAATGACTTGCTTTGTAAAACAACTTCTCATTTCGATCCTGCAATGACATTAGATAAATAAATCGGTCGAGGTCACTGCTTCGCTTGGCAAAATTTGTCAGCACACGAATTTTTTGCTCCTCCATTGTTCGAACACACGGTGGCACAAGACCATGGATGCCCATCAACTGCCTTTCTCTAAGAGTGTATGCAGTACCCTGCAAATAATAACAAATTTATTTAAATAACATGGAACTTCTATTTCTTTACAAAACAAAGTAAAAAAAAAAGAATTTAAGCTCATGTATAACATACCGGGGCAAGTGGTGGAGTCTTTTTTTTAGAAGATTTCAAAGTTTACTATTGTTAAGTGACAAACATACATAAAAGTAAAGTGTTTTAGTTCACCTTTTCTAAATACTACTGAATTAATCAGATATTAACTCTTTCTCTACTATTGGTTGATAGCATCATTGATTTGACCTCATTATATTAAATTAATGTTTGATTTTTATAAACTTGACTTTGTGTTATATAAAAAGAGCATGCATCCTCCTTTAATTCTATACCAAATCAAACATTTTCTGATAACAAACGAAAGAGTTATTGAAGCTTAATCATAACAGGGGAGTGAAATACTAATGAGCAAAATGAAGAATTCCATCGAAACGTGGAAAAATAATTACGGAGAGAAAGAGTCAATAACCTTTGGCATCTAAACTATTTCTACCTTGTTCAATTTAGGGTTGCGCAGTATGTCGATCCCTCTGACACGAGAACGGTTAATAAGATCATGTTTAGGTTCATGCTGTTCTTTATCTGACTTGTATCTCACACAGACTGAAGAAACTTGAGGGCTTAACAATATTGAAACAATGTGAATGTATATTTTTACACTTAAACAGACTTTTCTTTTACTCCAAAAATTATTCATTTTTATCTTCTAATGAGGAATTGTGGATGTATCAAGTGATAATGATATGATTAGTCATTAGATTTTTAGACTCTACTATGACATAAGTATAATTTAAATATTAAAATATATAATCTATAGGCCTATATATAATTCTCTTCATGACTCAACAGTTTGGACACCAAGAAGTAAAGGAAAGATCACTCTTTTATTTCTGCAAGTTGGACTGGAGTTACCCCACTTTAGTGGCGAAAAAAAAAAAGAGGGGGGGGGGGAAACAAGTAGTATTCACCCGTCACTAAATAGCAAGACTGGACATAACCATTGTAACCAAGAAATCATGGAAAGATCACTCTTTTGTTTCCGCAAGTCGCACTAGAGTTACCCCACGGGGGTGGGGGGTGGAACAAGTAATCTACTCTGTATTCACCAGTCACTAATTAGCAGGGCCGGACTTAACCATTGTGGGGTCCCTATGTGAAATGGATTTCGCGGGGCTAAGTTTGGGTAGGGATACAAATAATAAGTGAAAATTAAGAGTTTGTATTAGAAAATAAATTCTTATTTGCATTTTATTCATTCTTTACTACATACAGAATTACTTTACGAGCCTTGCGTGTAGCGAAGTCATACAGTATATCATAATTCTATTTCCAACATAGATCACGCTCAATAGCAAGAATTACCAAATGTTTCAATCTATCTACAAGAATTGTTGACCTTAAGTAATTCTTTATTAGTTTGAGGCGCGAGAAGCTTGTTCTTTCACTAGATTCCACTATTACTGGTATTACGCAATGCCATTTTATTTTATCCACCACAGCGGTTGCATAGATTGCAGTGGTCTTAAGCCGGCCCTGCAAAATAGTGTTGTAAGCTACGCCGTGGGTCAACTAGTGAAATATATTATAGGTAATATAGATCTAGATGATCACTAGAATTGACTAGATCTAGATTAGAATCTATGGACTATTTATTGGAATTGTAGATCTAGCTTTTTTAAATCTGTGTTTTTTTCCCTGGCCTAATTTAATTAACAGTAATAAGAGTAAGAAGATTAATAACTTAAATAGTGATAGTCTAGATCTAGGTCTAGATCAAGATTTTATCTGCTATCTACTATTTATATCTACTATCTACTACACTACTAGTACTAACTAGTAGTACTACTACAACTAAAGATTTACTTAATTTACTGATCTATAAATAAGCTTATTAACTTATTTACTTTGTTAATGGCTTATCTTATAATTATCTATTCTATCAGCTGATACTGATAGTTAGTATGATTATTATTATTATTATATAAATATTTATATTATGATTCTTTATGATATTTCAATATTAAAATTTAAATTATTATCATCATTATGCTTACAGTTTCGATCCGAAACTTCTGGCAGTAATTGATGCAAGGTTTAACGCCATGGCAGTAGAGTATTATTCTAGAATCAAGAGGGATTCTAGGCTGTATAAGGAAATATTTGGTATAAACACAGTCACTTATTACTCCAAGGCCAAGGTGTGAAGATACACAAGAAAAACAGAGGGCAACGATTCCCTGTTGGGAAAGACCTTCACCTAACGACCTTGAACTTAGACGTTTTGTGTGTGTGTGTCAGTGTTGTTTTTTACCGTTCGATGCGCACTCTAGATTGACTAGAAATCTTTGATGTATTAATGACTCTGTACTGTCTTTAGATATATCTATATCTAGATATAAATAAAGATCTATGATATATGGTTTGGCCCAAACGTCCTTTGTTTTATTTGATCCGGCAGGGTTACATAGATCTATATAAATATATAGATCTATGTATGGTTATCGTATTTTCTGTACAGTCGTTCACCCCTCCAGCAGTAGGCCTACATCTTTGTTTTTGAGGCTTTGAACCTACGAAAAGTATAGTAATAGGTCTATAACAGTCTATTATATATAAATATTTGTATGCTATACACGGTGACTATATAGGCCTACTCAGTTAGACTCTTGTCCACCAGATTACGAAACTAAACAGTGGCGTTCCTAGCGATTTGAGGGCCCGTAGAGGCTTGACCTTTTTCGGGGCCCCTGCATTTTGACATTCGACATCATGACAAGAGATTAATGTACCTGGTACTTGATAAATATTTAAGTCTAAATTCCAATTGGTACAGTAAGTAAAACTGACAAAAAATAATCATTAAAACTTTATAGCGGCCCCCGAAAGCGGAATAGACGCTATTAGTTTTGTGTGGTCTGTCTGTACGTCAGTCCATCCGTCCCGTTTATCTTCTTATCTTATATAATACAGAAGTTACTTCAATTTAAAAAAAAAAAGATGATGATTACGTCATACGCGTCATGCATTTAGTCATGCATGTTAACCAATTATTTAAATTCTGCCAAGTCACTGGTTTTCCTGGCTGGCTCATCAATCCATTCCTTGCTCTAATAGCACTAGAGAGGAAGGAGCATTTGTAAAAATTTGTCCTAGCACATGGAACGAGGAATGTGCCTTTATCTTTGTGTCTTTCTGAGTATTTTATTACATTTAGTTTTTGTATTTCAAGATTATGGTTCAGTGTTTTATGTATACAGTGGAACCTCGAGATACGAGTTTAATTCGTTCCAGACCCGAGCTCGTAAATCGATCTACTCGTATCTCAAACGCATTTTCCCAATATAAAATAAAGAAAACCCAAATTAATTGTTTCTAACCCTAGATATAAAGTTACCTAAATGCTGAAAAAGACATGTTATGAATTAATAAATGTACATGAAACACATATAGGCTACATAAACACTAAAATACAAAAGGAAATGAGAAGTGCAGAAAAGATATCAATCAAATGTATATAAAGTAATGGTAACTGTACAGAATATTACCTGAGTGGCTGACGACTGCGACTGAGTGCAAGCGAGGAGGAGGAGGGAGGGCGAGTTGACAGCACAGAACTAAGGCTACGTAAACAACATTTGATTAACAGCATACACAAAACACCACTGCTTCGTGTCGATGGATATCATCCTCTTCTCCGTATCATTTGACTTTGCACTGACGTTAATTTTCTTGGGACCCATGATGCACAAGAATAACTCCGATTCAAATCACTCAACTCTCTAGCTTACAACAGTCACACTACTGAGACGAGCGATTGGTCGAGATCATGGTGTACCCACACTCTGCTGTTTTTGTCCAAGTAGTGGCTGAGGCAACTTCTCCCCTTTTTCCCGCCCTAGCAATTATGGTTCCTCTTCCTATTGAGAACGGAAAGATCCGATTTCGCAAGATCATCGTCGATAGGTTTTAGCTTTTAAGCTCGACTCGTAACTCGAATTGTCGCTCGTAAAACGAACAGAAATTTCGCTCTCAAAGCTGCTCGCATCTCGAATTACCCGTGTGTAGAGCAGCTCGTATCTCGAGGTTCCACTGTAATTGCTACTTTACTTTTGAGTCTTCTCTCCTGAAGGCTTTCTAAATTTAGTGATTTTAGGTTTCGTAAACTAGAAAAGATATTGAAAATCCGACATCATATTATCCGAAATGTTGTTTTTTTCCTTTACAAAACAATTGGATCAATTAGATCAGGGGTGGGCGAATTACGGACCGCGGGCCACATGCAGCCCGCCGGAGTGTTTTATGCGGCCCATGGACACCTATAGACAAACGACAAAATTTAAAAAAATAATCGTAACATTAGTTTTGGAAATTGCTAACTCTTCTTTGTATTTCCTCAATTGTGAGTGTAAAAATATAATACAGTATACATGTGAATTAAAAGACATTGTACACAGCGGCCCCACATTCCCAAAATTTGTTTAATGCGGCCCTCGATAGAAAAAGGTTGCCCACCCCTGAATTAGATATAATCATTATACATGAAATCAGTTAGGCCATAATATGTTCACATCTAACTTCACCTTCACTTTCACCTATCCTTTGGTCTGTTGGACCGTTGGGGCACCACATAAGATCTGTCAACTTTCTTTCTCCATTTTTCTTTGTCATTTGCCTTTGAAAGAATTTCATTATGATATTCCTTCTGAAAATATTGAAACCTGCCTTTGTAGTAACTTTGTACAGATTAGATGTATTTTTCATTTAAATCTAGATTCCATTTCTAGAGACACTCCAGGACAGATGAATAAAATATAAGTTAAGTAGCAATAGTACCTACATAAGACACTGAAGTTCTCACTGAACCATATAAAGTTATAGTAGGGCATACATAAATTAAAAACACTGTTTCGAACAACAACTTACAAATAGAAAAACAAAACCTAATGAGATACTGAGATAGATACAAAGACGCTATACATTTCTTATTCCACACGCTAGAACAAATTCGTACAAGTGCCCCTTCTTATCTATAGTGCCATTAGAGAATTGAATGGGTTGCCTGAATCAGCCAGGAAAACCAACGACTTGGCAGAGTTTAAAGTTTAAGTCATTGCATCAACTATCATCAACAGGCATGGCTAGATTGACACATAAAATGCGTACGACATAATTATTTCATTTTATTTTTTTTTCATTTTTTTTTACAGAAGTGATATCTGTAATTGGACCATATATAGGCTATATAAGATAGTTTAGTCCATTAGGCTAAATAGATTTATTTAAATTATGAAAAAGAAAATTTTAGTACCAGTACTTTAGATGAATTGTTTTGCTTTTTTGGCTACGATAATCAGTGTATTATCAGCCCGGCTAGCTCAGTCGGTAGAGCACGAGACTCTTAATCTCGGGGTCGTGGGTTCGAGCCCCACGTTGGGCGCAATTCTTTTTTTATTAATATTTTTAAAATATCATTTAAAAAACAAAAAAATAAGAGTCTTGCCCAAATAAAATGCAAAACTAAATCGCTACAACGAGGCAATGATGTGGGAAAATATGCAAGCTACAACGAGGCAATGATGTGGAAAAATATGCAAGCTACAACGAGGCAATGATGTGGAAAATTATGCAAGCTACAAGAGACAGTTGGAGAAATGTTTAGTATAAGAGTATCAATTGATATGAGTTCTGAACCCACATAAAAATATATTCAGAGGCGTAGCTAGCCGTGTGCGAGTGGTGCGGGCCGCACGGGCATCAAATGGTGAAAGGGCATCAAACTAAGGATAAATTTTCTCAATAAAATCAATGCATTGTACATACATGAACAAAAACTACTGAATTTGAAATATTTACTAGAAATTCAGTTACTTAATTAATTAATTAATCTCTAATGTTTTTTCTTAAATCAAGCGTAAGCTATTAACCAGCTTGAAACAAGTTTACTAGATTTGTTTAAATCTCTGAGGGCAACGCCCTTGTACACGCTCACGCACATTTTGTCACTCCACTGTTCAGTACGCTGGTTTCATCTAATCTAGATCTAGAGCTTATAAATAAATGCAATGGTCTCTAGAATAGCAGAATCTGGCACTTAATGGGCATTGCGAACAAGTTGGAGAAAAAAGACAAAATATAGGTCATTTCTTGGGGTTTGTGAAATTATTACTCAAGTTCGAGCCACTCCTGAGAGAACATTTACTTCGAACTAAGCTTAGTTCTAGACAAAACGCGCACATGTGTCCACAAGCACAAAATGAAACTATTGTAATATTGGGTGATAATGAGCCAAATATCTTTAGGACGTCCTCAACAAAATAACTGAAACTAGTCTTAACTCTTCTCTCCTAATCGACGATACCATCGTTGATTTTGACCTCATTAAATTAAATTAATGTTTACTTTTTTAAACTTGATTTAAACTTGTCTTTGAATTATATAAAAAGAGCATGCATTTCGCTTTAATTCTATACCAAATACAACATTTTCTGACAACAAACAACAAAGCTATTGAAGCCTAATCATAACAGGGGTAGTGAAATAGTAATGAGCAAAATGAATTCCTTCCAAAACGTGGAAAAATAATTATGGAGAGAAAGAGTTAAGCGCTTGGTTTAAACGCGCTGGAGCGCCAGAGGAGAAGTCGTTAAGATAGTTATGGATTTATTTTCAAAAATTGTAGAAACTCTAGAGACATTGACATTGACTTGGGGCGCGGTGGCTGAACGGTAAAGCGCTTGACTTCCGAACCGGAGACCGGGGTTCGAATCCTGGTGAAGACTGGGATTTTTAATTTCGAATCTACGAGTCTAATGGGTACCTGACATTCGTTGTGGAAAAGTAAAGGCTGGCCGTTGTGCTGGCCACATGACACCCTCGTTAACCGTAGGCCACAGAAACAGATGACCTTTACATCATCTGCCCTATAGACCACAAGGTCTGAAAGGGGAACTTTACTTTACTAGAGACATTGACTAGAACAGATGAAAACTCTTCTACTAGGTCTGAAGCAGGGGGATTGTTAGTTGCTATGCAGTCTTCATTTTTTCACAGGCCTTGGAAATTCGGCCCGTATATTAACTCTTTCTCTCCTAACTGATGATACCAGCGTTGATTCCATCAGAATGTGGTAAATAATTACGGAGAGAAAGAGTTAACAAAAGATTGCCAATTCAAGACAGCGCACTTAAACGGAAAAGATTAAAAACATTTTTAACTAGGCTACTAGTCGGAAGTACATCGCTGAAGCCAGTGTTACCTTTACTGAATACATGTGCTCAGATTTGGCGATTAGCGCAGAACCCCAAAGACATGTTAGCCACAAGATGCCAGGCGAAAGATGCCACACCAGAAATAGCCAAGGATGGACATTCTTTTCTTTATTGGACGTTTCTTCTTATTCGTGATAGTTCAAGAAATAATAAACGGATAAATATACATTATGTCGAAAAAAAAATAATTTCGCTGCTTTATTTTTTTTTAGAAGAGAGGGGGGGGGCATCACGAGGAGCTGCCGCACTGGGCATCATAAACCCTAGCTACGCCACTGGGATATACCCGAGGTCTTTGTATTTAATTACAGCTTCTTCCACTTCTGGAGAAAGTGATTTAGGAAGACTATCACTTGACTTATCATCTGTATCACTTACTTTAAATGTTTTCTCTGACTTTGGTAAAAGGGTATTCCCCTGGAGTTTCTTCAGCACTACTTCTCTCATCAAGAGACATTTTCACTTCTTAGACTTAGACTGCTGCATCTTTGTATGAATCATCTGAATAGTGATACTTTCCTTCGACACGTTCATGGTCTCCTTTGTTTTCAGTGCTTTTATCAGGTTTCTTCTTAAATGATAAGGATGGTGAAATAAACTAGCCTATATACCAAGTTACTTCCTGGGAGTAACACGGCACTAGTGACGCGCTATGGACGTTACTCCTTGAAATTGAGAGTAATCCCGCACGGCAAGAGTTACTACTCTGTGTGAATTACATACAACAGGGTCACTGACTTATATAACAACGCGAAAAGCAAGATTACATGACAATGACATAATATTTAATTTATTTAAAACAAATTTCGGACACTCTTTTGGCCCCCTCCCTCAAGAATTACACGATATAAACATTCGCAAAATAAATACATAATTAAATGCACTGCGGTACAAAATTAAACCTATTTAGCACTTATTTACTTAAATTTCGAAGTAAAAAATTAAACAAAACACACACACACACACACACTCAACCCCCTTTTTTGTTTGATACTCAAATGTTCTTCGAGAATTTCCTGTTGAGGCTATTTGTCCCGCAGTGACGTTGTGCTATTTATAGCGCTAGAGAAAGAAAAGGGAAAATATTGGACGGGGATCTATACCAGTTTGATGAACTATTCAAAAAAAATAAAGTATGGAAAAAAAAAGGAGGGTGAGGACTCTGTTATAACGGGAAACTCCGTACTCCATACGCTAGCATGTGTATGTCAAGGCCGTGACCCAACAGGCGGCAAGCATCTCTAAATAATAATGATTTTCGGGAAAGCTGTGATGTCAAAATGTTGGTGACGAATGCAGAACTCCTGGCCTACTAGCCTGGTACCATATAGTTGAGCCACAGTTCCCATTCTAGCACTATATAAAGGTTGCTGTCAACTTGTCCCGAGGTAAGATGTTCCGTATAAACATTTTCTCTTTGTTTTGTCGTGAATGTGGTGCGAGAGGCTTATGTCTAGGGTTGTAGCTAAGCTCTAAGCTCATGTGGGTCCAGTCCCCCAGCCTCCCAATCTTTATTAAATTCTAAATAGATACAACATGCGAACCGAGTTTGGCATTTTATATGCCTAAATTACAGTTGTTCACTCTAAGAAGATAATTACATCCCAGGCCTACGCGTATATATGTGTCAATCTAATCGTGCACCAAAGATTATTTTCTGGTTCCGGGAACCAACATGTGTTCCCTTTTTCCCCTCCCTTCTTCTTTTCTGCTCCTCAGATCATATTCCCCTTTTCTGTTCCTCAGATCAAAGTGATGTCTCAGACGACATAGCGTTGGTTCCCTCGGAAAGAGTCGAGACCAATCGTCTTGAGTGACTAAGTTAAGTAAAGTTCCCCTGTCAGACCTTGTGGACTATAGGGCAGATGATGTAAAGTTCCTCTGATTCTGTGGCCTACGGTTAAGGAGGGTGTCACGTGGCCAGCACAACGACCTACACCGCCTTTACTTTTCCCCACCTGATGTCAGGTACCCATTTAGAGCTGGGTGGACTCAAGAGGCGCCCAAGGATCCCGAAATAAAAATCCCGGTCTTTACCAGGATTCGAACCCGGGACCCCCGGTTCAGAAGCCAAGCGCTTTACCGCTCACTAGGCCCCTCAAATCTAAATGGCGTTCTCCTTCAACCATTGGCTTTCACTGTAATGAATTCTCTTCACCAGAATAGGGAGAAGGGTTTGGGCTTGGACAGAAGAGGCTAAGAATAACTAAAATCTAAATCTCTTGATCTAGGATTCTTTTAGAAGCTGTCTTCTCTTGACTCCAGCCGAAGAAATTAAATAATTTTTTAAAAAAATCACAGCAATTATGTTTCAAAATCTGTAAAGTCGTTTTGTTCAAAAGCTATTTAGTTGTAGTGAATGTTTATGTCATCACCATCGCCCATCCGTCTGGGGCATAGATAGGGCACCAACCTGCTTCCTCCTGTCGTCTAGGTTCTAGGCGAGTCTCTCCAGCAGTTCCACATCTTGCCAATCTGCTTCGACTAGGCCAGGGGTTCTCAACCTGTGGGTCGCGATTGACGATTTGCCAGGGGTCGCCAGAGACCATCGAAAAAAATGAATAGTTTTGTCTATTCTTCTATTGCGGTGTGTCTGGGCGGGGGGGGGGGGGGGTCGCGGCAGAGTGTGGGGTTGTAAAGAGGGGTCGCCGAGCTTAAAAGGTTGAGAACCGCTGGACCAGGCGTTAGTATAAAAACAAGCAAAATATAAAAAAAAACAAATTTTTAAAAGCAAAAGTTTTTAATATGGGAAGGAACAGCACTATTGCTGTCATACCTCTCGATGCTGCAAGATTTATTTACTTTTTTCTATATAAAATAAATTTGGTTAATACCAATAAATAATTAAATACTTTGTTGATTTTTTTGACTGATTCATGAATTGTTTTCTACTATGAATAATTTTGCAAAGTTTCAACTTGATCCGATAATCGGAAGTGGGAAAATTACGTGTACAAAATTTGTACCAGACAGACAGAGTTGATATAAGCTTTTTAAGTATATAAAATCTTGTTCCATATGTAAGGACAAACACACAAACAATTACTTTCTTTTCGTGAGAATAAAATTGTTCACTTGAGAAAACTCACAAGATTTGTGACAAAATATTTAGGTCACAGCTGGGTCTATCTATCCTTCTATGGGGTGTAGTCTTCCTTCATCTTCGGAATCGAAGGTTTTACCTTAATAGATTTGGTTTCAAAATTAGACGTGCGTTTTTTGAATAAACATTTAAAGAAACTAGACTCTATATGTTCCACACTCACACACACGCACAAAGTTAAATAAAATAATGATTAAAATTTGTTATCAAATGTTGGGATAAAGCTGATATTGTTCTTGTGCTGTCTGTCTCACTGTCTGTCACGTTTAGATCTCAACAAGAACAAAAAGGTCACACGAAGTGTAATTGTATCAATTACTTTGGATCAGTCATGTAAATTAAATTTGTAATAGATCTAGACCAACAACGATAAATGTGTGCAATTATAAATATTTTTACCAATTATTTTTATTTAGCTATTTCATGCCTTTATCCTTCTCACTACGCTATGACCCTATCACTTATCTGGACCAGTTGGGAAAACGGGGAAAGGGGGGGAGAAATAAAGGAATATCTGGGTGAATTTTATCGTAATCGCTTTTTAAATACATGTATACAAAAAAAAGGAGGGGGGGGGGACCTGAATTCAAACTCATGGCTCAAGTCGACATAATAACCACTCTGCCAGTGAGGTGCTTATGAAAACAGAAGATTGTATAGTTTTCTATAGTTTGTTTCAAACATACTTAAAGCGGCGACCTTTAAAGGGGACTAATTCAGCAAATATCACCACTTCAGTCAAGTACATTTTTTCCTTTTTCGAGATACCAAACAAAATAGTTAATTACCAATAGTTAATTAACTAATTATTTAATTTTTAAAATTGATTCTTGTGTTGTCAGGCAAAAGAAAGAATTTCAGCTTAATCTGAGATAGGGTGTCGGAGAAATATCGTGTACACACTTTTTACCAGAGAGACAGACAGACAGAGTGAGTTGATATAAGCTTTGTAAAACTAAAGCGTGCACTATGGTTTTTAAAAACTGTACTTATATAGTATTTAAAAGATTTAAAAGACAGTTAGTGCTAATTAGTTTTGAGTTCGTGTGTAACTTAATGTCTAAGTACGTCTGAACCATTGGGGCCACCGTTGAGTTTGTGTGTAACTTTAACTAGTAGGCCTACTCCTATCGTTGTCTTCTTTGTTTTGAATTTAGCAGTTGACGTAATAAGGAAATCGAAGTGTCTGTCTCATGGCCCTTGCGTGACCTAGTCTCACGTACTAATGTGTATTTTCTATTTATCAAGGAAGATAAACTTGTATGTTCTATTTATAGTTATGGGATTTTGTTAAGGAATTAAAACAAAAAAGAAACTCATGTCATGAAGACCTTTCGGTTACAAGAATGAATACATATTATATTATTATTATTAAATATTACATTGTGAATAAATAAATAATGAATATGTGTACTCAACTGGACTCACTGCACTATAAGAATAAACTTTGTTACATCTAGGTTATGTTTATTTACTGAAGTTTTTATGACATTTGTTTTAGATGCTAGTAAGCTATATATATATATACATATTTATTGGAGATCGTTTGTTTGTTTGTTTTACATGTTTCGGATGTTCCTTCAGAGTTGAAGACAATTACTTCCTAGTCCAAACCTCCCGCAGGACGACGGGGGATGGGAGCGGGCAGGGTTTGAACCCGGGACCATCGATAAATCTGAACGACAGTCCAGCGTGCAAACCGCACGACCAGGCAGCCATCGTCATTCACAGCGGGGGAAAAAATAAATAGCAAGCCTTTTGGTTATCCGGTTTTCTACTTTTAGTTTTCAATTTTGCGCTCCGTAATGGTTAGACGTATGGAAAAACTAATAGTATTTAGACATTGCCCATCCATTTTCCGGATATATTTTTCATATATATATATATATATATATATATATATATATATATATATATATATATATATATATATATATATATATATATATATATATATATATATATATATATATATATATATATATATATATATATATATATATATATATATATATATATATATATATATATATATATATATATATATATATATTGTTTTGTGGGTGGTCTGCGTCTGTCCTCTGCAGCGGATTTTCTTTGGTCTCAAACGTGTATCCCGCGGCCTTTGTGAGTGACCTGCAGTTGTCTCGTTCTGAGGCCGCATGTCAGCTAAGGCAAGTTGGCGTCATAGCTGGTCTTTAAAGCATTTCCGACCACCTGCGGACAATCGTTATGCTTGCCCTGGATGTGGCAAAATATGAAGGTCACAGCTGGGGCTGCGCAGCCACGGAAAATACTGCATTCCTCACAGATCTTCGGACTCGAAGACAAGCCTTATATGATATGCCTTTGAACTGAAGAATCTCTGGAAGCTATTGTAAGGACCTTTAGAGTCCCTCGAGTTTCAGAATTTGTTTTTCAAAACCCATTGCGATAGACAAGACAGATAAGCCAGTAAAAATATCTCTGCCTCATCATCGGTCAAAAGTTTCTTTTATGTAATTATGGAATGATTCCCACAAAGCTTAAATTATTAGGGAGTATGGCGACCAGGGACGGACTGGATATCAAAATCGGCCCAGGCATTTCTAACAGTACAGCCCATAAAATGTATATCATGTAATGGGCCTCCTATTTTAGGCCTATCTGTTCTCAAAATCACTATGTAATTGTTTTTTATAATGTATTAATAACTGTATGCACGCTCTATATCTTTATAAGAAATATAAGCCTAAATTTGCCTTTTAATCGCTATGTTTGTAGATCATAAAAGGAGGAAGCCTACTAATAGCACTGTCTACGAATGTAGGCTATTACATTTTTTTTTTGAAAATGTGTTAGATTTAATTAGTATTACACTGTAGTCTGTAAAAGATGTTTTAGCATAACGCACATATAGCCCCATATATATGAGAATATCATAAAACCTTTAACAATTTTATGCGTGCCATAGTGGCATTCATGAGGCCCTTTACGCCCATTTGAGTACCGGCCCACCGGGCATTTGCCCATATGCCCATATAGCCAGTCCACCCCTGATGGCGACTGGTATATTGAATTTCCTAGATTCTTGTCTAAGGGAAATTCCTTTTAAAGCAACATTTATAATTTCTGGTCTTCAATTAGATCGAACCATCTTTGTTTTTGAAGATAAAGCTGAAGCAATCTGCATAACGGAATCTAGCTGGAAATTAAAGTGGAAATAATTTATATTATAATGAAAAACATTAGTCACGTCATTTGGTAAGAGCTAGCATATCTTTACAATACACATAAATATAGCTAGGGTCCATAATATCTGCTGGACGGAGGACATGTCCTCTTTTTGCCGGACGTCTGGTAATCATGAATTCTATGCTAAATTATCTGCAATATTATGTTCTTAATGTTTTTAAAAGTATGTATACTAATACAAACTCAAATTTAAATTTCGATAATCTATATCACTATGTAAATATTCAACTAAAAGTGCAGGTCAAATAAATAACATCTATAGTGTTTCACAAGGGTAACTATCTTTAAAAAGGTAAAAACTAGGCGAACACCTCCCATTTTATTTTAAAATTCAATTGCTGGCAGACGGCTATGAAATGACATTTTTCCACATCTATTTATAAACCGAAAAATAGGTGCCTCAAGCAGGTGATGGGTCATTATAATTTGTTTTTAAATGCCAAAATATTTTGTATGCTTGTTTTTATAAGCATTATGATTCTTTAAAAAATGCATTACAGTGGTTTTTGCGTTTGACCCCAAAACCTCTTCAGTTGATCTTTAAGCACTGACCTATGCGGTTCTCCTGGAACGCTAAAATAACCTGGACTCTTAAAGTAATCGTCTGCTGTGAAAGGAAAACCCGTATATTGGAAATGTAGAAAAATGAACCAATCGCAGTACCGAAACTGTAGTTTAGCTAAAAATATCAAAACAAAGTAGAATTTAACTAATTTCGACGAGCTGTTCCGTAAACATCCATGTTCCTCAATAGTGACTCTACTCTATATGATTTTATTTTTGTGCACTTTTTACAAAGCTTATATCAACTCGGTCTGTCTGGTAAAAAATACACGTTATTTCTGCCACACCCATTCTCGGATCAAGCTGAAACTTCGCACACTCATTCATTGACATAGACAAGGCATGAATCAATTTTAAAACGTAACCAATTAGACAATTAATTACTGGTAATTAATCATTTTGTTAAATAGCAACAAGGGAAACTAATACTTCAGTATTCACAGATATGGCTAAATGTGTAGGGCTTAGTTTTAAGGACGGAGTTCTTCCTTTTTAGATAAGCTTTTATTATTATTATTATTATTATGTTAGAAATGAACGAGTAGTCATTCTCTGGCGCTGCCAGGGTCGAGTTTCGCTAAAGAGAAACAAAATTCATCGTAGTCCCTTTAACAGTTTCCACTGAGGAATTTTCTGGTGATGTGGCAGGTCTGCAGCAGTACCGCCCTCTGACAGGCAACGAAGATGTTCCTAGGAATGTAAAGGGCCTTGAAGGTGTCTGTGAGGTCAGTTGTTATTATCCCCTCGGTTGATATAACAATGGGGTATATTGTTATTTTGGACAATTTCCATAGACGCTTAATCTACAAGCCCAGGTTCCCATATTTTCTTTGTTTTTCTATCTCAGATTTTCTTAAATTATGAGACAGTGGTACGGCGATATCGATAATGGTAGCGTTTTTTTTTTTTTATCGATGAACAGCAGATCCGGGCGATTGAAATCTACCGTTTTGTCGGTCAGAATAGGCCTATCCCAGTACAGCAGATGTTCAGTATTATTATTATTATTATTATTATTATTCGCTAATTAGCACTGTAGAATAAAACTTTATAGGCTCTTCCGTTTATAGATTTGATTGAGTTGGCAACATTGAAATCAAATTTAAAGTCCTTGACATTGTTGAGTTTGTTGTCTATTTTCGGCATAATCAGTAAGAAATCTTTTATGTATATAGGCCCGAAACTAGTAACTAATTGCTTGTAATTGACCTTATTACACTCACAACATTACCACATTTAAAGGAACTTTTTGAACAAACGTGCCTAAGAAAAATCGAAAAAATCTTGGAAGACAACGGCCACCCGCTCCATCAGAACTACGCCAGGTCGTCGCGAAGTGGGCGACTGCTGTCAATCAAAACAAGAACGGAGCGGTACAAAAACTCGTTCGTACCTCACTCGGTCAGACTCTATCACCGCCACTCATTGATCAGGGAACATGAAATGCACCAAGATACCTGTGTGTAGTCGCTGAATGAACTCTTCATGTTGTCTGTTGTATTTATGTGTATGTTTCTGTTGTGTTGTCTTTATATGAGAAACGAGTCCTTGTAATCACAACAAATTTCCGTAAGGATCAATAAAGCAGTCTTAGTCTTAGTCTTAGTCTTATTCACTAATCGTTAACAGAAACAACATAGCCACGTGATCATATTGATAAAACAACTTTTAAAAAACGTCAAGTGATAGCCATTGTGTATTACGTAATTTGTATAGAAGAGAGAGAGAGAGAGAACCACGTGGCTAAATGTTGTTTGTTTACGATTGGTAAATGAGGTCCATTAATTACATTTTTTTTGGTCGTATTTACCAAAATAATGTCGATTTGTGTTTTTTTTACAATGGACCTCATTCACCAATCGTAAATAAACACATTTAGCCACGTCATAATATTGATAAAACAGTGAAAAATACATATCACGTGACAGCCACTATGGATTACATAATTTGTATAGAAGATATATAGAATCACGTGGCTAAATGTTGTTTGCATACGATTGGTGAATGAGGTCCATTCCATCCATTAACTCACACTTCTTCATGGTTAAAAGATGGAAGGAAGTCACTAGGAAGAAATTAGTCAGAAGCAGCGTTCCGGTAATAACGCGAATGTCATGGGTTTGAACCCTTACCGGCTAACTTGTTGTTTTTTTTTTAATTAATTATCACTAGTAACACTATCTCCTATTTGTGATAAGATAAGATAAGATAATTTGTATTGGTCCAATCAAATGGAAATTCAGTTTGACTACAATTTGACCACCTCAGCGTAACTACTGTAACAATAACAATATAGATGCAAATACGAACAACATTCACACACGAAACACATACACACTCACAACCAGCGCTTTATGAATTAGACTTCTATGTACTTCTCGATGACGACAGATGCTAAAACGTGCATATTCTGCTATACCATTTGAATAAAGTAGGTGTTGGTTTGAAAACAACTGGTTGTAAAAATGGTTTGGTTGGTTTACTTATTTTGGATGTTCCTTCAGAGTTGAAGATAATTACTTCCTAGTCCAAACCTCCCGCAGGACGACGAGGGATGGGAGCGGGCAGGGTTTGAACCCGGGACCATCGATAAGTCCGAACGACAGTCCAACGTGCAAACCGCACGACCAGGCTTGATTGTTTTATAGGCTAATGTCTCTGTCTTACTACCTAGCAGTTACGATTAGAACGGAATAAAACGATTGGTACTGATACTAAAAGACAATTACAGTATTTTTTTCTTTTGTTTACAGTTTGTTTTTTAACATCCGGTTGAAGTTTGTTAAGTAAAATAAAACAAGAGAGAAAAGAAGAGCAAACGATATGGATAAATCTGGTGGCGATGTAATGGAAGCTAAAAAAAGACGTTATACAAAAGAAAAGAGAAAAATCGGGAGAAATGTTGAAATAGAAAAAATAAATGAGGTCAAGGACGCTGCATTGAAAAAAAGCGTATCGTCGATTAGGAGAGAAAGAGTTAAAGCCATACTAAGCGGACATGGTTTTTGAGTCTATTGGTATAGACCAGAGATGCCCAAAATACGGCACGCGGGCCACATCCGGTCCGAGACGTGATTCCGTCCGGTCTTCGAAACGTAGCCGTTTCTTGGCTGAAGGAGGCCCAATGAAAAAAAAAAAAAAGACAAGAGTTTTAAAAAAAAGGACAAAGATACAAAGATAAAGGGACATATTTAAAACTTCTGCAACTTCTACTTCCGGTTGCACAGAGAGAGCGAGAGAGAGACTAGGCCGAACTATCCCTACTTATTCTAAACCCAAACATAATTGTGCACTCTTCCTCAAGAATGGTAACGAAAGGTCACACACACACACACACACGCACGCGCGCGCACACACACACACACACACACACGCAAAAAGAAAAAAAAATACCTCCAAAATAACCCCTACTTCTCTCCTCCACCAATAGTAAACAGTTTTATAAGCGCTCATTTTTTTTTTTCCTTTCTGTTTTAACTTCCTAGGTCTACAAAAAGAGTTCGGATTTTTTAATGAAGAAAAAAAAAAGTTCTTGGATCATTCAGTGTCAAGTCGGTAAGGGTCAGCTAAGTTCTATTTAATTACTACAGAGTGTAGATCACTGATATGATGTTCATCCGTCTATTTTAACATTTCTTGTTAGAGGATATTGTTTTTTGTTTTTTTTAAATAGCCTACAGATCTACGTCTGTCTAACTCTTGTCTAATCGTGTATGATTTGTAGCTCCTTCACGTAGTTGATTGGAATCTTACACAGGAGTTGATTTGAACCTCACTTACAGAAGTTGATTTGAACCTCTCTTATACAGGAGTTGATTTGAACCTTTTTTCAACAGGAGTTGATTTGAACCTCTCTTATATAGGAGTTGATTCGAGCCTTTTTTCAACAGGAGTTGATTTGAATTTTTGTTTTCAACAGGAGTTGATTTGAACCTCTCTTATACAGGAGTTGATTTGAACCTTTTTTCAACAGAAGTTGATTTGAACCTCTCTTACAGAAGTTGGTTTGAACCTCTCTTATACAGGAGTTGGTTTGAACCTCTCTTACAGAAGTTGGTTTGAACCTCTCTTACAGAAGTTGATTTGAACCTCTCTTATACAGGAGTTGATTTGAACCTCTCTTATACAGGAGTTGATTTGAACGTCTCTTTTACAGGAGTTGAATGGGAAGTATAGATCAAAGTTCAAATGTCACCCAGTTCAAAGGTAAGGTCTTGACAATAACTTGTTGTTGTTTTTTTGTTTTGTTTTTTTGTTGTTGTTGTTGTTGTTTTGCTAAATATTTTGTAATCACTCTGGGAGATTATTCTTTTATTGGCCTAGAAGACATTTCAGACACGTTTGTCACTCCCTGCCGAAATGGTCTTGTCCAAAGGGCTTCGATTTCAGTTAGTACTGTGAGCTGAAGTTTTGAGGGCCTTCAAAGAAACGGGCGGGATATGCCCCGCGTGTCGTATTTCGGGCAACACTGCTGAGTTTTCTACATCGATCTTCCCTAGATAAACGCACATATTATCATAGTCGTGTTAGACATCGGTTTAAATGGCACCAAAGATATTATGAGAGACTCTGATTAAAAAGGTAATACTGCCAAAAAAAAAAAATAGAGCCTACTTCTGTAATTAGATTTGTTTTTCTTGTCTTGGCAATGTTTAAGTTTATGGGTATTTTTATAGGCTCCTAGAGTAAGCTAAAAGTTGTGTTTTTTTTTTCCCTTTTGTCCTATTTTTTTTCTTCCACTATTTCAAAGTTCTTTCACAGTTTCACAACTTTTGTTGTTGGGGGAATCCCCTAGTGACTTGCATCATTGTGATATGTCTAATTATGGCCCCATCCAAACTCCGTTCGTCCGCCAAACGTCGAATCATTGTGGATTTAGAGATCCTAAAACCAAAAAAAAAACGAATTTCAAATCTTTAAAGTTAAGGGGGAAGTGAAACTAGTCGCGTTGCCTTCTGTCTAGAAAGTGTGGGAAGTGGTTGAGATAGTGTAACAATGGTGTAACTAGTTACTCTGTGGGATATTAAGGAAGTCAAAGGATTTCATGGACCTCATTCACCAAAAACGGACGGTCACGTGATAATATTGATAAAACAACGGGGGGAATAATTGTAACTTGATAACCATTGTTGATTAAAATATAAGGCTATAATAAAAAAAAACAGAAATGGAAAAGTGGTTTGAGTACTGGGACAAGTCCCAAAAAAGCCAGTGGAGTCTGGGAGCGCATGAGGCGCCCCGACCGCACTTCCCCGTGGTGGAGGCTGTCCAGGCTTAAGCAAGTTATTATAGCACAGTGCAGGACAGGCCATTGTCCTGTTGGCTCATATTTCTCACGACTATGGCCAAATTTCGATTCACGGTGCCCCCGCTGCGGGGAAGAAGAGGAAACCGTGCCTCATATTCTGTTTGTCTGCCCCAGACTTGCTGATCTCCGTCTCGACAGGTCTGGGAAACCCAAAATTCTCGACCTGTATGGCGACATTTATGCACTACGCAAGACAGCAGGGCTTCTGTCCTGGGCTTTTGCAAGAGAGGATTTAAGCCTCTCGAGCCCTCATTGAAATGGAGTTTGATGATGATGATGATGATGATTAAAATAAGATCGTAATTTGCATAGAAGAAATAGGGAAACACTTGGCTCAATCTTGTTTATTTACGATTGGTGAATGAGGTCCATCGATGAACAAGCGCATCATACACACAATATATTTTTAAATAGACAATAATTCTTGTATACAATACATAAAGCGATTGTTTTTGCTCTTAATAACTAATGAATGTTAGATTTTTTTTTAAATGAACATTCTTTAACCCATTCCATCCCCCCCCCCCCCCCGGAGAAAAATCCTGATTAAGTGAACATATAAATCTACTACACTTTATATTATAGATGATATACCTTTAAATCTAGACCATAGACATAATAATAATAAGGCTTGTCTTCGAGTCTGAAAATTAATGAGAAATGCAGTATTTCCCATGGCTACGCAGCCCCAACTGTGACCTACATATTTTGCCACACCACGACATGCATAATCATTTTCCGCCGGTGGTCGATTTAAATTCTCTTTTCGTCGTCTATATGTCTATGATGTAGATCTAGGAGATTCCTGAACATCAATTTATTAAACATATCTTCTTATCTTATATAATACAGACGTTACTCAAAAAAAGAAGATAATTACTTCTTATGCGTCATGCATCTAGTCATGCATGTTAACCAATGACTTAAATTCTGCTACGTGACTACGTCACTGGTTTTCCTGGCTGACTCAAGCAACCCATTCCATGCTATAGCACTAGGGAAGAAGGAGCATTTGTACAGAAGAGCTCCCATTTGCCTAGACACGAGACTTAGGCCCCTATAGGTTGTCCAAGATAAATATTTTCTAGTTCCTTAGCCTAATTTAAATTTATTTCTTTTTATACTTTGAAAAATTATAAAGGTCAAACTAGAGTTCTCCCTGTGTGACCAACGAGCGAGTAGGCCTAATTCTTATACATCAATTGTCAAATTTCTCGAAAAAATCGTTAGAGCCGTTTTCGAGATCAGTGTAAAGGTTCCATGAAGGTACGAGTTAAATAGAGGAATTGTAAAAATGCTAAATTTAATAGTGCATTTGTTTTGGAGCTTAATTTTGTAACAGACTTAATCTAATGGCAGTGTTTGGGAGTACATGAGGTAAAGGCATGTATAAATTAATCAAACTCTTCATAGGCCTACTTTAAGTCACAGTAGCCTTTTCGTTCCTTTCCTTTCGCATTTATTTATTTTTTTAATAATTTTTTTTAAATTATAGAACGTTGTGGCTGAGTGACGAGTTCGAATCTCGGTGAAGACAGATATTTTGAATTTTGTGACTTTCAGGGCACCCTGAGTTCACCCAACTCTAATGTGTACCTGACTTTAGTTGGAGAAAATGAAAAGGCGGTTGGTCGTTGTGCTGGCCACATGACACCCTGTTAGTTAACCGTTGGCCAAAGAAACAGACGGCCTTAATATCATCTGCCCTACAGCCCGCAAGGTCTGAAAGGGAAACTTTACTTTTTTACTTTATATAATTATAGAATACATGAAACCCACTATCAATACTTAGGCAGGATTTTAGGTTTAAAAAAAAGGGGGGGGCGTCTTGTTACCAGCCGTTGACTTACGGCACTAGACAGCTGGTAGACAACTAAACCGTTGTAGGCGAAATGTATCATAACTAATAAAACTTCAACTAACTTGAATAACTTTCTTTAACGTACAAACCAAATAAGATTTTATTTATAATATAAACTAATCAAGTTAATATGAAATCGAATAAATGTTCTAGACTCTAGACCAGGGGTTCTCAACCTGTGGGTCGCGACCCCCTTGGGGGTCGATTGTCGATTTGCCAGGGGTCGCCTAAGACCATCGAAAATATGCATTGTTATTGTCTATTCTTCTATTGCTGTATGTTTGTGTGTGGGGGGTTCGAGGCAGAGTGGGGAATTGTAAAAAGGGGTCGCCGAGCATAAAAGGTTGAGAACCGCTGCTCTAGACTGTCGTAATAATATTCTTTAATAAAATCTAGATCTAACTCACTACAATAGCACAGCCTTTCAGTCTCATGTTCTGGAGTCGTCTCCCCTAATTAAGACCAAGTGAGGACAATGCCTCCTACGTTGCATCATTCTCAACCAATCGTTAACGTCTTCTAACCGTAACCATAGAAACACACACACACACACACACACACACACACACTCCATAACAGGGCGCAATAGCTTATTTCATCTCTTCTGAAGTGAAATGCTTTGAAACACGTTTTCGTTGGTAAGAACCATCCCTTCCCTTCACCAGCTATAATTCAGCGGTTCTCAACCTTTTAAGCTCGGCGACCCCTTTTTTACTATCCCCCACTCTGCCGCGACCCCCCCCCCCATAACATACACAGCAATAGAAGAATACACTAAATACTATCCATATTTTCGATGGTCTTAGGCGACCCCTGACAAATCGTCAATCGATCCCCAAGGGGAGTCGCGACCAACAGGTTGAGAACCCCTGAGCTAGATCTATACAGCAGATCTCACCAGCTTAACATTTCCATATCTCTGTTTTGTCTCTAGATAGAGGAGTTCGGATAATCACAAGCAGACAAACGAAAGCGTTACTCTCTACGCTGGTGGCTTATCGCATCGGGAAAAAAACAAGTACCCAGATGTCTCTGACACCGGAAGCGTTCGCTCTTCTTCTTGAGATGTTCTCTAAAGCGACGGACATGGTAGAAGAAAGCAGTGCTACCCAGTAAGTATCGGTACCAGATGGCTTCTTAGTTCCGACACTCAACTAACAGTGACTTATACTTTAAAAAAAAAAAAAAAAAAAAACTAGGACCTGTATCACATTGATGGCTGTCTGGTCGTATGGTATGCCCTCTGATCTGTTGTTCGATGGTCTCAGGTTCGAACCGTGCTCGCTGCCATGCCCCGCCGTCCTGTGGGAGGTTTAAGCTAGGATGTAATTTTCTTTAAATCGGAACGAACATCGGACAATTGTAAAACATAAAAACAAATAGGTCATAGCTCTACTGTCTAAGTAGAGTGACTAATAACTCGTGAGAAGAAGCTTAGATAATTTTAGAAGGGAAAGACCCAGGAGAGCACTTTAGAGATAATAAAGCACTTTTAAAACTATGTATCAGGCCTTCTTAAAGGAGTCGCTTCAATAAGATTACTGTGACGCTGGGTCTGGATTTCTGGTCTTTCGAGCCCCTTTTATGCATAGTCAACTTGACTCGTTTTACATCATAAAACAAGTAATATAAAAGAAAAAGAATATATCGATAAATATCGGCATACACACTTTGCATGCCGTAAAACAAAGTGTATTTTTTTACATTTGTTGTTATTTTTTGCAATGTAATCTTTTGGAAAGTGAATTTTTTTTTAAATTAATTTTAGGAAAAAAATAAGATTACTTCATGCTTAATAACTAATGACGGATTGATTTTCAAAAAGTATTTTTTTTTCTACTCTGTCCCAATACACCAACTCCACCCGAAAAACAAAAACTCATAGATTACGCCCATGTATAAATCCACTCATAGTTCAGAACATTCTAGTTTGGCGATATAGAGATATTGTATTGATACCAGTTTAGGTCACTGGTTAATATGCATGACTAAATGAATGACGCGTAGGACGTAATCATCTTCTTTTTTGAAGTAAAGTCTGTATCATATAAGATAAGATTGATAAATTGTATAAGTATCATATATCTTATTTTCTTATAAGTTTCAGACATGACTCGAGAAGAGAAAATAATTACGTCCTACGCGTGTCACCGTTCAATCTAGTCATGCATGTTAATTATTGACCATACGTTGGTTTTCCTGGCTGATTCAGGCAACCCATTCCATTCTCTAATGGCACTATGAAAGAATGAGCGTCTGTACAAATTTGTCCTGAGAAATGCATATGTATATTGCCACAAATTAATTCCAGCAGCAGGGTCGGCCTTAGAAATAGATAAACCAAGCAGCCGCCTAGGGCTCAACTCGACAGGGCTCAAAACAATTATTTTTTTTTAAGAAATTATGAAACTTGTCCCCTGTGTTATTGCTGGAGTACATTAGAGTGTAAATAAATGACGTCATTTTATTTTTCTGCTGTTTATTTTTTAGTTTTCAATTTTTTTATTTTTTTTTTGGACACCAAATTCACTTCGCCTAGGTCCTCCAATTATCTAAGGCCGACCCTGCTAGCAGTCCATCTAATGATTTCTACATAATAAGGCCTGTCTTCGAGCCCGAAGATTAATGAGGAATGCAGTGTTTCCCGTGGCTACGCAGCCCTAGCTGTGACCTACATATTTTGCCACATCCAGCATAACCATCGTCCGCCGGTGGTGGATTAAGATTTTTTTTTTCGCTGTCTACGTCTGCCTTCAGATTTTATGCAAAAAAGATGCGCAAAATGAAGACCTACCTGCGCGTCTGTTTATATAGTCAACTCTTTGCGGGAATCCCCTTCACCTATCCCTCTGTTGGACCCTTGGGGCACCACACAAGATTTGTCGACCATCTTTCTCCATTCCTTTCTGTCTTTTGACTTGAATAGAACCTCTTTCAATAGCAGTCCATTCTTTTATGTTCTTCCCATCGTCTGCTTCTTCTTCGTCCCCTGGTAATTTTGTTTGTTTGTTTGTCAAATGTTCGACATGTTTCGGATGTTCCTTCAGAGCTAAAGATAATTTACTTCCTAGTCCAAACCTCCCGCAGGTCGACGGGGGATGGCAACGGGTATGGTATGAACCTGAAACCATCAACAAGTCCGAACGACAGTCAGACCAGAGGTGGTTTTTTTTAATGTGAGGCCAATAAGCTAGTATTTTTTCCCCAAAGATATACATAAACTTCAATTTTCTAGGAATATCGTTTGAGCCGTTTTCGAAATCCGTGTCCAGGTTCCAGGCATCTTCCAGACAGGTTCCAGGCAGATTCCAGGCATGTTCCAGACAGGTTCCAGGCAGATTCCAGGCATCTTCCAGACAGGTTCCAGGCAGATTCCAGGCATGTTCCAGACAGGTTCCAGGCAGGTTCCACCCATGAAACTAATAAGAGGAATTAAAATGACGTAAAGGCTGTGCATCGGAAGCGCTGTGGCTGAGCGGTAAAGCGCTTGGCTTCCGATCCGGTTCGAATCCTGGTGAACATTGTGATTTTTAATTTCCGGATCTTTGAGCGCCTCTGAGTCCACCCAGCTCTAATGGGTACCTGACATTAGTTGGGGAAAAGTAAAGGCGGTTGGTCGTTGTGCTGGTCACATGACACCCTCGTTAACCGTGGGCCTGAGAAACAGATGACCTTTACATCATCTGCACTATAGATCACATGGTCTGAAGGGGGAACTTTACTTTAAAGGCTGTGCATATCAATGACCCGAATCCTGAAAAAGTGTGTCACACTAATAGACTATGTGTGTCAGACTTTACAAATGCGTCATGTCACATCTCTACTTATGCTACTTAGGAAAATGTCTATCGAGATGTAAGCCTGAGACAGTGGATTAAAAATAAGTTTACGGAACAAACACTTAATAAAATTTTTGATTCCCTATTTATCGGATGATTAGTCATGAAGTTTTTCCATTTCATTTACTCGTAGACATGGTCAATGTAGGAAGTCAAATTATATAGGCCAACTTCATAGACATTAGCCTACTTCATAGACATTGGCCTACATATTATATTTTAAATTTAGATACATATTGGAGATTTCCACACAAGACTTTGTCAATCAGAGTAATCTGCTCTTTGTGTCCACTTTGACTTTTAAAGTCCCGTTTACGTTCTGTAAGCGATAAAATTCAGCAAGAGAGAAAAAGAAGAGTAAGCGATAGGATGTAATGCGGTGGCAAAGGCCCTAAAATGGAACTTAAAGTAAAACATTAAGAAATTAAAAACATGAAGATTAGGAGAGATCAGGACCGTATTTACCAATAAACAACACAGGCTATAGTTTAGCCCCCCCCCCCCTTTTTTTTACGTATAACAGTGTTTCCCAAACTTTTTCCTTAACGGAACTCTTCACACATCCGGAAGATTTATCGGGACACTTCGCACATTCTGAAGATTTAGCGGAACACTCTGTTTTATTTTTTTAGAAACATTAGTTCACGTGGTGGCCTGCTAGTTAGGCAGACTTAGGCTAGAATTCCACTAGTTTGTGGAACACCTATTCAGGCCTCGCGGAACACTAGGGTTCCGCGGAACACAGTTTGGGAAACATTGGCGCATAATCTCTGGACAAATGAGCTTAGAGAGATTGAGAAATAAATAGATACAATAAACCAAAATCAAGGACGCCATGTTAATATAACACTGCTGTAAACTAAATATTAAACAAGGTTACAAAGACAGTTTGTGTGGAAACACAAACTCAAAATCGGCCCCTGAAGTGGTCCACCCAGGCAGGTAAAAAGACAGGTATCAATATTTTCAGAAAGAACATCAGAATTAAATTCATCAAAGACAAATGACAGAGGAGAATGGAGAAAGAAAGTTGACAGATCTCGTGTGGTGCCCCAGCGGTCCAGCAGACCAAAGGATAGGTGAAAGTGAATATGAAGTTAAATGTGAACCTGGCCTAACTGATGTCTTATAATGAATATCTAATTGATGTAATTGTTTTGTAAAGGGCCAATCTCTTATTCAAATCATCAAAAAAAAAAATTCCTTAAAAAAATAATTTAGCAATACAAATGTAAAAAAAAGAACAATTTTTTACAAAAAAAAAATCTAAAACCATTTGCATAAATGTTGCATCAGAACTTTTGAATGGACTAAAATATTATGATGTCGGATTTTTTACTATTTTTTTCTAGTTTACGAGATCTAAACGGGACGACGGACAGACATTTCTTTTCCCCTTTACTTTGTGCTAAAAGTGAAAAAAATTGGTCCCGTGATGCCGAATAGTGCAAAAGTTATTGCACAGCTATAATATATATATATTAATTATATTGGTCTGTGCTTTATGTTTATTGAAATGTTTTACTTATCAATACTTTCGGAGTCTGTACACAAGAAGCACCAAAAGCTTGCTAATTATGTGTGGTGGGTTTGGCACAGAACAAACTAAATGACATGACGAAGGCAACTCGTAGGACGATTCCAAACTGTTTATTATATACTAAAGACCTGCAGCCATCCATAAAAACATGGTGTAGAACCAGAGGCACAAACAGGGAGTGGAGACGACGTAGGTCCAGTAACGTACGGACACTACCGCGACAAGAGATGCCGGTCGAATGGACAGTGCCCACGTTGGTCTGCCTTGTTATGCGCGGACACAAGGTGCCATCTAGGGGGGAAGGGTCACGTGGATATCGGGGTGGCCGGTGTTTTCTGAAAAAGGTATCCACTCCACTACATATGGATTAGCTTACATCTGATCTTATCTTATATATACAAATGTTACTTCAAAATAACAAGACAATTACGTCCTACGCATTTCATGTGTCAATCTAGTCATGGATGTTAATCAATGACTTAAACTCTGCCAAGTCGTTGGTTTTCCTGGCTGATTCAGGCAACCCATCCCATTCTCTAATGGTACTAAATATGGATGAATGCTTGTATGAATTTGATCTTGCATAAGGAATAAGATATGTGCCTCTTTGTGTCTTTCTGAGTGTTTCATTTCATGTATGCAATTATCCAATTATTTCCCTTTAATTACTATAATTTTTTTTTTCTACAATGCATTAATTTTGTCCAATACTGTGATGTCGTGACTTAGTAAGGTTATATTTTTATATATTTTCCGGTGAATGACCCGGAAGTGATGCTATGTATTAGTGACGTGCATAAACATAAATATATACATTCGCATAATAAAATAATAATAATATACCACAAATACTGATATGGTTAAATTTTATCTTATTAAAACTATGTACTGACCATGAAAATTAAGTGTGAAAATTTGTTATTTCGATTTTAATAACAGAACTATTTGTTTTTTTCTTAAAAGGTACATCGAAAAGTTCCCACGAGAAGGAAAGGCCACAAGGTTACGTGAAATAGTCAGAAACATCTTTCCTAACGGAGAAATCAATTTTGGTCGCGTTCTGGTTGTTTTCAGTTTGGCCTACGAGATGTGTGTACAGGTAATAGTGCTGCCTGGTCGTGTGGTGTGCGCTCTGGACCGTCGTCTCGATGGTCCCGGGTTTGAAGCCAGCCTGCTGCCGTCACCCGTCGTCCTGCGGGAGGTTTGGGCTAGGATGTAATAATCTTCAAATCGGAAACCGAAACTAGTAATAAATGAATCGGCCAGAATTGTTGATTCAACTCTTTATCTCCTAATCGACGATACCATCGTGGATTTTGACCTCATTAAATTAAATTAATGTTTAATTTTTTAAAACTTGACTTTGAATTATATAAAAAGAGCATGAATTTCCGTTTTAATTCTATACCAAATAAAACATTTTCAGATAACAAACAACAAAGCTACTGAAGCCCAATCATAGCAGGGGAGTGAAATAGTAACGAGCAAAATGAAGAATTCCTTCGAAACGTGGAAAAATTATTTCGGAGAGAAAGAGTTAATTCTATTGAAGTATTGGTGGGCCCCAAGTGACTAAAACTGGCTTAATAAGTCTTGTTATAGTGCTGTTGATTTAGCAGTCTTTGGATCTACAGTGGTATTATGAGGGCAAATGTGAAAGAACAAACATTTCAAGGATCTATACGTTCAGATTATTTTGAAAAGTAAAGTTGTAAAGTTCCTCTTTCAGACCTTGTGATTTTTAAAAAAAGCTTATAGCAATTGTGTGTCTGTCTTTCTGTCTGTCTGGTACAAATTATTTGTCAAGAACAAAAGTCAGAAGCACGAAAGACGATCAGATACCGTCGTAGTTCTGACCATATACTATGCCACCTGGCCATCCGCAGAAGTTGCTTCAATGACTCTGGGGGCGGCCTCCAATAAGCCAAAGGTTCCGGGGGATGTATCGCTGTAACGTAAATTGGAGTAAAGATTTATTTTACTCTTTTAATTATGTGGTGGCTGTAGAGCTATTTTAAAACAAACATTTTGAGGTTAAAACTGGTCAGCAGTTTAATTGTCATATCGCCGTAGCTCTCACGGTGACACAGATGGGGGTAGTGCTGTGTGTTTTTAGCCTACCCAAATCGCCCCAGTCCAGCGCAGGACGAGCGGTCAACCGTGACCAGTGACAGTACACCCCAGTTCGGCAAGGGCCAGTGTCGTAAATGTACGCACGCAAGTCACGGCGAAAGTGATCAACTGGAGTGGTCAAGAAGGTTCGAGGCCAGTAGAGACGCTATATAAGAGCGAGTGTGTCAGAATCACTTCACTTCACGTTACCTCGCAATGTGACCAGTACGAGGCGAGAACCAGGACAGTCTGTGAAGTCAGGCGGAGCAAGGCTAGGTTTTTGGACAGTTAGTGTAATATTGTTGCCAACTGTTTTTTTTTTTAGCCGCTTTGCAGCAGCACCAGAGTTTCCTCTCCGGGGCGCATTCCTGGGCCTTGGATAAAGGGGTCATGGGTGGCCCATGCGTCATGATCCCTCTCTCGACCTTGCTGATGTGATCCAAAGGAACGCATCGCATTACATTTGGCACCAACTCAGTTGCAGAAGCTGCCGGAGGGAATTTCATAGCTGATACTCCCAACGCCTAAGGGGCTTCACTCCTGATTTCTCCTCGAGGTTGTCTCCTGTAGGCTACAGTGTTATAATGTACTTGAAATTAAATTGCTACTGTTACTTTGGAGCCCTGAGTTGTGAGGTTCTTTAAGTTCGTTGTGTCGTGTGGTGCAGTTTGAAGAGAGCCTGGATAGTAGGAGAGACGAAACAATATCATGGATTTTTTTTTTGTTATAAAAATCGACATAGATATCTTATATAATACAGACGTTACTTCAAAAAAGAAGATGATTACGTCCTACGCGTCATAATGTGGTCTTAACCTAAATCCTAATCCGGCGTCTGGCCTTTTCTAAACAACTGTGCAAATTAAACAAGATAGACGGTGATGTTTTTACGGTCAGACAACAGTCTCTAGGAAAATTGTGAACATTTTACACTTTGGCCTTGATAAAATGAAGAGCTAGTCCTAATTCTAAAAACCACAGACAGTTTTCCCTCAGCGAAATGAGAAAAGCAGAGCTCTTTATATCTTGTCTTATAAACTCAAATGTTCCTTCCAAATTCCATAATTATGTCTAAAGAGAAGATAACTATGTCTACTTCCTATACCTCTTCAAGCATGCACTCTTTGCACTGTCCAATTCATTTATTCTTTTTCGGTTAGCGGGAGGGGGGGGGTTCCTCCATCAGCCCAAGACCTTCGATACAGGAGTCACGCTCAGGCACAGGTACTTAGGCGACACTCGTTGCTGGCCGCTTCTAAAGGGCTTTAAACCACGGACTTCATATTCAGATTCGTTTCGTGCGTCTCTCACTTAGGTCTAAATTAAAATAGTTGCAAGAGAATAAGTTATGTCCCCTCGTTCTTTAAGTTACTGCGTGTATTATTAGCAAAATATCGTGTATAGTTCTTTGCAAAATTTCCATTTGTTTTAAAGGTTTTGATAGATCGGAAATGTAAACGGAAATGGGTCACGTGACGCTTATGAAAGGTAGGGAATTGTCACCGTTGTCAATGTTGCTCTCCCCTTCCTCGGTTGTTATTTCTTTATTGCACCTGTAAAGTTGGAGGCGCGATGGCAGAGTGGCAAAGCGCTTGGGTTCCGAAACGAGAAATCTCTGTGAAGATTGGGATTTCGAATTTCGAGTATTTCGTACGCCCCAGAGTTCACCCAACTCTATTGGGTACCGGACATTAGTTGGGGGGGGGGAAGTAAAGGCGGTTGGTCGTTGTGCTGGCAACATGACACCCCGCGTTAACAGTCGGCCATAGAAACATATGACCTTTACACGACATGTCCTATAGATCGCAATGTTTGAAAGGGGAACTTTACTTGACCTGTGAGATTTAGAACAGCAGCCTTGGTGCCATTAACCTGCGCATCGAAACATCCCCCCAACCCCCAATTTTAACGCTCTCCTAAACATAATTTTGGCCCATGATTTATAGCATGTTACGTTGAATAAGAACGGCCCATGAATATATCAACCTCCCACGCACAAGAGCATACTTCTAGCCTGAGAAGTCTAGTATCACTTTTCTAACTTCACGTTTCTAACGTCACCCCGCAACCAACCGTAAAAAAAAATATTTTTAAAAAATTGGGTCGAAATCGCGAATAAAACAATTCCCTAGACCTAAGGCAAGTAATAACAGGCTAAATTTTCCTATTTTTTAAATATATTTTTTATATATTTTTTGTTTATTTTTTATATATTTTTATATATTTTTTATATATTTATTTTTATATATCTTTATATATTTTTTATATATTTTTTATATATTTTTTGTATATTTTTTATATATTTTTTATATATTTTTATATATTTTTTATAATTTTTTATATATTTTTATATATTTTTAATAAATTTTATATATATTTTATATATATATATATATATATATATATATATATATATATATATATATATATATTTTGTTCATGGCATGTGTGAGAATTAGATATAGGTCAGTGATTGGTGACTTTTACGCTTATAAAAAAGACTACTTCATTAAAATTTATATAGAACTGTATTCTCCAAGTTTGTGACACAGTGGTGCCCAAACTACGGCCTGCGTGCCCTATCCGTCTCATGGAGCTGTTCAGCCCGGCCGTCGAAACATGTTCCCTTTTTTTTGCAGAGGTTCATTGCCTTTGGACTCGACCGTTTTTGGCGGTCACGTGACCCTGCAAAGCGCATGTCGAAACGCGTATGGCCCTGGGCAGAAAAGAGTTTGCTAACTCTGATGTAACACTTCGCAGAACTAAGTAGTCCGTCGTGTAACACTTCGCAGAACTAAGTAGTCCGTCACACAAGGTCGTTGGAATTCTGACGACGTCATCCCATGTGAAAGTACGTCACGCGTGGTTGCCCATGCTAAACTGTGCCAGTTAGCCGGTCATGTTTCGCGCCCCTCCCCCCCCCCCCCTTCCAAATGGGTCAGCCACCGAGTGTTAAAACTCACACAGCTTCTTCTACCAACAGATAAAAGATTTCTTTTTAGTCGACTGTTTAGTTTTATTTTCTATGATTACCCTTTCCATAAATACAAATAAGAGACCAACCTCAAGTGTTAATCTTGTTTTATATATAAGATCGACATACACAGAAGTGTAAATGAAAGCCGGGAATTTCTCAAATGAAAAAAAAAACTGAGAAAAACTCAAAACCTTGTCGGAATACACACGTGATAAAAACAAATATAGGTCAGTGGGTCCTAGTGTTTGGTCGCGTGTCTATCCGCGGCCATGTCCTTGGTAGTCCGCGAACAAGTGTTACGTTGTAGATATTGGTGCATGCGTTATCTTCCATCCGGTCTAAACATCTCAGAATCAATAGGCATAAAAAAAAAACCTGAAGTAGCTATTACCTTTACCTATCACTTAGTCTGTTGGACCGTTGGGGCACCAAGCAAGACTCGTCGACCGTCTTTCTCCATTCCTGTCTTTTGCCTTGTTTAGAACCTCTTTCAATGGCAGGTCCTTTTT